>NC_074703.1:3587665-3797665 GCF_029448725.1 Salvelinus fontinalis | reverse complement strand
CAGATCACCGACCATTTTGAATCCCACCATACCTTCTCCACTATGCAATCTGGTTTCAGAGCTGGTCATGGGTGCACCTCAGCCACGCTCAATGTCCTAAACGATATCATAACCGCCATCGATAAGAGACAGTACTGTGCAGCCGTATTCATCGACCTAGCCAAGGCTTTCGACTGTCGATCACCACATTCTTATCGGCAGACTCGACAGCCTTGGTTTCTCAAATGACTGCCTCGCCTGGTTCACCAACTGCTTCTCAGACAGAGTTCAGTGTGTCAAATCGGAGGGCCTGTTGTCCGGACCTCTGGCCGTCTCTATGGGGGTACCACAGGGTTCAATTCTCGGGCCGACTCTTTTCTCTGTATATATCAATGATGTCGCCCTTGCTGCTGGTGATTCTCTGATCCACCTCTACGCAGACGACACCATTCTGTATACTTCTGGCCCTCTTTGGACACTGTGTTAACTAACCTCCAGACGAGCTTCAATGCCATACAACTCTCCTTCCGTGGCCTCCAACTACTCTTAAATGCAAGTAAAACCAAATGCATGCTATTCAATCAATCACTGCCTGCACCTGTCCGCCCGTCCAGCATCACTACTCTGGGCGGTTCTGACTTAGAATATGGGGACAACTACAAATACCTAGGTGTTTGGTTAGACTGTAAACTCTCCTTCCAGACTCACATGTCATGACGTTGCCTGCTTGGGTATAGCAAACCCCATCCCCCTCTCCCTGCCTCCCCCTTTCCTCCTTCAACCCACGCTGTGATCACAGAGAGACGTCGTAAATTCCTGAGAATCTCCTCATGGCCAAACAGTATTAGGGAGAGGGTAAACTTTCAGGACAAAAGGAATTTTCTTCCACCTCACAGAACTTGAGGTACGAACATATTTCATGTTCCTGCAAAAGTATAAAAGCTCGGTGGAGATTCCAGCTATGAACCGGTCCGTTTGTCCCCATGTGGGAAACTCATGAGAGACGGGGTGGCTACATTACCATACCGCTGTTTATATAATAACCTCAGATATGAGGTTTACATCTGTTTGTTGTATAAAATGAATGAGTGAGTATGATACTGTTTGTATAATTGTGTAATATGATTTTGAACTGTTTAATGAAGGAAAATACAACTCCCTGTTGTATTTGAACTAAATCATAGGACCCGCCCCTGAGCCAGTTGGGTCAGAGACCATGGGACCGCCCCTGAGCCAGTTGGGTCAGAGACCATGGGACCGCCCCTGAGCCAGTTGGGTCAGAGACCATGGGACCGCCCCTGAGCCAGTTGGGTCAGAGACCATGGGACCGCCCCTGAGCCAGTTGGGTCAGAGACCATGGGACCGCCCCTGAGCCAGTTGGGTCAGAGACCATGGGACCGCCCCTGAGCCAGTTGGGTCAGAGACCATGGGACCGCCCCTGAGCCAGTTGGGTCAGAGACCATGGGACCGCCCCTGAGCCAGTTGGGTCAGAGACCATGGGACCGCCCCTGAGCCAGTTGGGTCAGAGACCATGGGACAGCCCCTGAGCCAGTTGGGTCAGAGACCATGGGACAGCCCCTGAGCCAGTTGGGTCAGAGACCATGGGACCGCCCCTGAGCCAGTTGGGTCAGAGACCATGGGACCGCCCCTGAGCCAGTTGGGTCAGAGACCATGGGACAGCCCCTGAGCCAGTTGGGTCAGAGACCATGGGACCGCCCCTGAGCCAGTTGGGTCAGAGACCATGGGACAGCCCCTGAGCCAGTTGGGTCAGAGACCATGGGACAGCCCCTGAGCCAGTTGGGTCAGAGACCATGGGACCGCCCCTGAGCCAGTTGGGTCAGAGACCATGGGACAGCCCCTGAGCCAGTTGGGTCAGAGACCATGGGACCGCCCTGAGCCAGTTGGGTCAGAGACCATGGGACCGCCCTGAGCCAGTTGGGTCAGAGACCATGGGACCGCCCTGAGCCAGTTGGGTCAGAGACCATGGGACCGCCCTGAGCCAGTTGGGTCAGAGACCATGGGACCGCCCTGAGCCAGTTGGGTCAGAGACCATGGGACAGCCCCTGAGCCAGTTGGGTCAGAGACCATGGGACCGCCCTGAGCCAGTTGGGTCAGAGACCATGGGACCGCCCTGAGCCAGTTGGGTCAGAGACCATGGGACCGCCCCTGAGCCAGTTGGGTCAGAGACCATGGGACCGCCCCTGAGCCAGTTGGGTCAGAGACCATGGGACCGCCCCTGAGCCAGTTGGGTCAGAGACCATGGGACCGCCCCTGAGCCAGTTGGGTCAGAGACCATGGGACCGCCCTGAGCCAGTTGGGTCAGAGACCATGGGACCGCCCTGAGCCAGTTGGGTCAGAGACCATGGGACCGCCCCTGAGCCAGTTGGGTCAGAGACCATGGGACCGCCCCTGAGCCAGTTGGGTCAGAGACCATGGGACCGCCCCTGAGCCAGTTGGGTCAGAGACCATGGGACAGCCCCTCTTTGCTATCCGAATAAAAGCTCAACTCTGAGAAATCATCATTAGACCATGTTTTTCTCCAAGGGGGAGAACGAAGGTTAAGTACCATTGCTGAATCTTTAACCTGGTTAAACTCTTAGATGAATAAGAACAAGTCCTTGATATTGACTACTAGTCTGCAGCTAGGAATTCGGTATCATTGAACGCGAAGAAAGACAACCGCCGAAACATCCATTCTATAACGAATGTCACTCTGAACAATCCACAATAAACAAAGACAGAAAGACGGACCAAACTCTCCAACAAAAACTAACTTCTCTCCAGCGATCAAGACGACACACAATGAGCGTTTATTAATATTTATTGATTGCAATTGTTCCCGAATGAGTGAGCGTTCATGTGTAAAGGATTAGCATGTCAATTGTTATAATTATGGACTCTGTAGTGACTACTGAGTCGACCCCCAACTTTCCCTTTGTCTAACAAGCCGCCATGCCGGTTCAGCCCACTAGGGCATATTTCTCCCATCATTTCATGTAACCATTTTAAGTTTGTTTGTTTGTTTATGCATTTCTGTGAATTAATTAGTTAGTAATAAATAAATGATTTAAGACAATTGATGTATGGATGACTCATAGTGAAGACTGGGTTCGTGCAGATAACCAACAATTTACGACGTTTGGAATGAGACTAACGTGAGGTAAAATAAATAAATCATTAATCAGAAGACTATTGATCAGATATGAAAATATCTGAAAGGTTATATTGGGAAATTATAACTTTGTAATCTGACTACTTTCCCTGGTGCCCTCGAATTCATAGTTAATTAGTTACGTTACAACTCAGTTGATCGCGTAATCCCTAATTACAGGAATCTTTGATAAAAACTATAAGTCTTCAATTTAATGATAGCAAAGACACGACAACACATTAAACATCTCCAATCCAAAATTACATCTAGAATCGGCTTCCTATTTTGCAACAAAGCCTCCTTCACTCATGCTGCCAAACATACCCTCGTAAAACTGACTATCCTACCGATCCTCGACTTCGGTGATGTCATCTATAAAATAGCCTCCAACACTCTACTCAACAAATTGGATGCAGTCTATCACAGTGCCATCCGTTTTGTCACCAAAGCCCCATATACTACCCACCACTGCGACCTGTACACTCTCGTTGGTTGGCCCTCGCGTCATACTCGTCGCCAAACCCACTGGCTACATGTTATCTACAAGTCTCTGCTAGGCAAGCCCTGCCTTATCTCAGCTCACTGGTCACCATAGCAGCACCCACCTGTAGCACGCGCTCCAGCAGGTATATTTCACTGGTCACCCCCAAAGTCAATTCCTCCTTCGGCCGCCTTTCCTTCCAGTTCTCTGCTGCCAATGACTGGAACTAACTGCAAAAATCACTAAAGCTGGAGACTCATATCTCCCTCACTAGCTTTAAGCACCAGCCATCAGAGCAGTTCACAGATCACTGCACCTGTACGTAGCCCATCTGTGAATAGCCCATCCAACTTCCTCATCCCCATACTGTATTTATTTATTTGTTTTGCTCTTTTGCACCCCAGTATCTCTACTTGCACATTCATCTTCTGCACATCTATCACTCCAGTGTTTAATTGCTATATTGTAATTATTTTGCCACTATGGCCTATTTATTGCCTTAACTCCCTTATCCTACCTCATTTCCACTCACTGTATACAGACTTTTCTACTGTATTATTGACTGTATGTTTGTTTATTCCATGTGTAACTCTGTGTTGTTGTTTGTGTCGAACTGCTTTGCTTTATCTTGGCCAGGTCGCAGTTGTGAATGAGAATTTGTTCTCAACTAGCCTACCTGGTTAAATAAAGGTGAAATATATATATATATATATATATATATAAAATAGAAAGTATGCTCATTGGTCCACACACACTCCCTCCGGCAGGCACGTACGCGCAATCACACAGCTCTCAGTATGAGTCAGTGCTAATTGGTCCACGTGGTAACGTCTTCTGCAACAACTGGGCCCAGATGTAAACTTGTTCCAGCAAGCATGACTGTGTCCGCTGTTAAGGGTATGTGTGTCCGCTGTTAAGGGTATGTGTGTCCGCTGTTAAGTGTATGTGTGTTAAGTTTACATTTCTCATGCTGTACCACATCACACACTGACACTGCTCACTCTCTCTCTCTCTCACACACACACTGACACCGCTCACTCTCTCTCTCTCTCACACACACACTGACACCGCTCACTCTCTCTCTCTCACACACACACTGACACCGCTCACTCTCTCTCTCTCACACACACACTGACACCGCTCACTCTCTCTCTCTCACTCACACACACTGACACCGCTCACTCTCTCTCTCTCACATCACACTGACACCGCTCACTCTCTCTCTCTCACATCACACTGACACCGCTCACTCTCTCTCTCTCACACACACACTGACACCGCTCACTCTCTCTCTCACATCACACACTGACACCGCTCACTCTCTCTCTCACACACACACTGACACCGCTCACTCTCTCTCTCTCACACACACACTGACACCGCTCACTCTCTCTCTCTCACTCACACACACTGACACCGCTCACTCTCTCTCTCTCACTCACACACACTGACACCGCTCACTCTCTCTCTCTCACATCACACTGACACCGCTCACTCTCTCTCTCTCACATCACACTGACACCGCTCACTCTCTCTCTCTCACATCACACTGACACCGCTCACTCTCTCTCTCTCACACTCACACACACACATACTGACACCGCTAACACTCACACATACTGACACCGCTCACTCTCTCTCTCTCACACTCACACACACACATACTGACACCGCTAACACACACACACACTGACACCGCTCACTCTCTCTCTCTCTCACACACACATACTGACACCGCTCACTCTCTCTCTCTCTCACTCACACACACACATACTGACACCGCTCACTCTCTCTCTCTCACACACACACATACTGACACCGCTAACACACACACACACCGACATACACACCGACACACACACACACTGACACCGCTCACTCTCTCTCTCACACACAAACACACACATACTGACACCGCAAACATACACACACACCGCAAACACACACACACACACACACACACACACACACACACACACACACACACACACACACACACACTGCTAATACACACACACACACCGACACACACACTGCAAACACACACACACACCGCAAACACACACACACACTGACACCGCTAACACACACACACACACACACACACACCGCTAACACACACACTGATACCGTTAACACACACACACACACACACACACACACACACACACACACACACACACACACACACACACACACACACACACACACTACCAGCTGCTGTTGATTTAACTGAGCACCAGACTTTCTAATATGTTGAACATGTGTGAAGTTTTATCAATGACGAAGCCTTTCCAACCAGCCAGCAGCAAACTGAGTAGACTATGTTGTCCAACTAATACGTGAAGAGATTAACTGAAGAGATCCTCTGTGGTGTGGATGTGTGGAGAGACATGGGATACCAGGCTATGTTGTCCAACTGAAGAGATGCTCTGTGGTGTGGAGAGACAGGGAATACCAGGCTATGTTGTCCACCTGAAGAGATACTCTGTGGTGTGGAGAGACAGGGAATACCAGGCTATGTTGTCCAACTGAAGAGATGCTCTGTGGTGTGGATGTGTGGAGAAACAGGGGATACCAGGCTATGTTGTCCAACTGAAGAGATGCTCTGTGGTGTGGATGTGTGGAGAGACAGGGAATACCAGGCTATGTTGTCCAACTGAAGAGATGCTCTGTGGTGTGGAGAGACAGGGGATACCAGGCTATGTTGTCCAACTGAAGAGATGCTCTGTGGTGTGGATGTGTAGAGAGACAGGGAATACCAGGCTATGTTGTCCACCTGAAGAGATGCTCTGTGGTGTGGAGAGACAGGGAATACCAGGCTATGTTGTCCAACTGAAGAGATGCTCTGTGGTGTAGAGAAACAGGGGATACCAGGCTATGTTGTCCACCTGAAGAGATCCTCTGTGGTGTGGATTTGTGGAGAGACAGGGAATACCAGGCTATGTTGTCCAACTGAAGAGATGCTCTGTGGTGTGGATGTGTAGAGAGACAGGGAATACCAGGCTATGTTGTCCAACTGAAGAGATGCTCTGTGGTGTAGAGAAACAGGGAATACCAGGCTATGTTGTCCACCTGAAGAGATGCTCTGTGGTGTGGATGTGTGGAGAAACAGGGGATACCAGGCTATGTTGTCCAACTGAAGAGATGCTCTGTGGTGTGGAGAAACAGGGGATACCAGGCTATGTTGTCCAACTGAAGAGATCCTCTGTGGTGTGGATGTGTAGAGAGACAGGGGATACCAGGCTATGTTGTCCAACTGAAGAGATGCTCTGTGGTGTGGAGAGACAGGGAATACCAGGCTATGTTGTCCACCTGAAGAGATGCTCTGTGGTGTGGATGTGTGGAGAAACAGGGAATACCAGGCTATGTTGTCCAACTGAAGAGATACTCTGTGGTGTGGAGAGACAGGGAATACCAGGCTATGTTGTCCAACTGAAGAGATCCTCTGTGGTGTGGATGTGTAGAGATACAGGGAATACCAGGCTATGTTGTCCAACTGAAGAGATGCTCTGTGGTGTGGAGAGACAGGGAATACCAGGCTATGTTGTCCAACTGAAGAGATCCTCTGTGGTGTGGAGAGACAGGGAATACCAGGCTATGTTGTCCAACTGAAGAGATGCTCTGTGGTGTGGATGTGTGGAGAGACAGGGAATACCAGGCTATGTTGTCCAACTGAAGAGATGCTCTGTGGTGTGGAGAGACAGGGAATACCAGGCTATGTTGTCCACCTGAAGAGATGCTCTGTGGTGTGGATGTGTGGAGAAACAGGGGATACCAGGCTATGTTGTCCACCTGACGAGATCCTCTGTGGTGTGGATGTGTGGAGAGACAGGGAATACCAGGCTATGTTGTCCAACTGAAGAGATGCTCTGTGGTGTGGAGAGACAGGGGATACCAGGCTATGTTGTCCAACTGAAGAGATCCTCTGTGGTGTAGAGAAACAGGGGATACCAGGCTATGTTGTCCAACTGAAGAGATGCTCTGTGGTGTGGATGTGTAGAGAGACAGGGAATACCAGGCTATGTTGTCCACCTGAAGAGATGCTCTGTGGTGTGGAGAGACAGGGAATACCAGGCTATGTTGTCCACCTGAAGAGATGCTCTGTGGTGTGGAGAGACAGGGAATACCAGGCTATGTTGTCCACCTGAAGAGATGCTCTGTGGTGTGGAGAGACAGGGGATACCAGGCTATGTTGTCCAACTGAAGAGATGCTCTGTGGTGTGGAGAGACAGGGAATACCAGGCTATGTTGTCCACCTGAAGAGATGCTCTGTGGTGTAGAGAGACAGGGAATACCAGGCTATGTTGTCCACCTGAAGAGATCCTCTGTGGTGTGGATGTGTAGAGAGACAGGGGATACCAGGCTATGTTGTCCAACTGAAGAGATGCTCTGTGGTGTGGAGAGACAGGGAATACCAGGCTATGTTGTCCAACTGATAACAATTATCTATCTGGTAGATAACAGGACAGGGGTTATGTATAGAAGAGGTAGATAACAGGACAGGGGTTATGTATGGAAGAGGTAGGTAACAGGACAGGGGTTATGTATGGAAGAGGTAGGTAACAGGGGAGGGGTTATGTATAGAAGAGGTAGGTAACAGGACAGGGGTTATGTATGGAAGAGGTAGGTAACAGGACAGGGGTTATGTATGGAAGAGGTAGGTAACAGGACAGGGGTTATGTATGGAAGAGGTAGATAACAGGACAGGGGTTATGTATGGAAGAGGTAGATAACAGGACAGGGGTTATGTATGGAAGAGGTAGATAACAGGAAAGGGGTTATGTATGGAAGAGGTAGGTAACAGGACAGGGGTTATGTATGGAAGAGGTAGGTAATAGGACAGGGGTTATGTATGGAAGAGGTAGGTAACAGGACAGGGGTTATGTATGGAAGAGGTAGGTAACAGGACATGGGTTATGTATGGAAGAGGTAGATAACAGGACAGGGGTTATGTATGGAAGAGGTAGATAACAGGACAGGGGTTATGTATGGAAGATGTAGATAACAGGACAGGGGTTATGTATGGAAGAGGTAGATAACAGGACAGGGGTTATGTATGGAAGATGTAGATAACAGGACAGGGGTTATGTATGGAAGAGGTAGATAACAGGACAGGGGTTATGTATGGAAGAGGTAGATAACAGGACAGGGGTTATGTATGGAAGAGATAGGTAACAGGACAGGGGTTATGTATGGAAGAGGTAGGTAACAGCACAGGGGTTATGTATGAAGGAGATAATTGGACAGGGGTTATGTATGGAAGAGGTAGGTAACAGGACAGGGGTTATGTATGGAAGAGGTAGGTAACAGGACAGGGGTTATGTATAGAAGAGGTAGGTAACAGGACAGGGGTTATGTATGGAAGAGGTAGGTAACAGGACAGGGGTTATGTATGGAAGAGGTAGATAACAGGACAGGGGTTATGTATGAAATAACTAACAGGACAGGGGTTATGTATGGAAGAGGTAGGTAACAGGACAGGGGTTATGTATGAAATAACTAACAGGACAGGGGTTATGTATGAAATAACTAACAGGACAGGGGTTATGTATGAAATAACTAACAGGACAGGGGTTATGTATGAAATAACTAACAGGACAGGGGTTATGTATGAAATAACTAACAGGACAGGGGTTATGTATGAAATAACTAACAGGACAGGGGTTATGTATGGAAGAGATAGGAAACAGGACAGGGGTTATGTATGGAAGAGGTAGATAACAGGACAGGGGTTATGTATGGAAGAGGTAGATAACAGGACAGGGGTTATGTATGGAAGAGGTAGATAACAGGAAAGGGGTTATGTATGGAAGAGGTAGATAACAGGACAGGGGTTATGTATGGAAGAGGTAGATAACAGGACAGGGGTTATGTATGGAAGAGGTAGATAACAGGACAGGGGTTATGTATGGAAGAGGTAGGTAACAGGACAGGGGTTATGTATGGAAGAGGTAGATAACAGGACAGGGGTTATGTATGGAAGAGGTAGGTAACAGGACAGGGGTTATGTATGGAAGAGGTAGGTAACAGGACAGGGGTTATGTATGGAAGAGGTAGATAACAGGACAGGGGTTATGTATGGAAGAGGTAGGTAACAGGACAGGGGTTATGTATGGAAGAGGTAGGTAACAGGACAGGGGTTATGTATGGAAGAGGTAGATAACAGGACAGGGGTTATGTATGAAATAACTAACAGGACAGGGGTTATGTATGGAAGAGGTAGGTAACAGGACAGGGGTTATGTATGGAAGAGGTAGGTAATAGGACAGGGGTTATGTATGGAAGAGGTAGGTAACAGGACAGGGGTTATGTATGGAAGAGGTAGGTAACAGGACATGGGTTATGTATGGAAGAGGTAGATAACAGGACAGGGGTTATGTATGGAAGAGGTAGATAACAGGACAGGGGTTATGTATGGAAGATGTAGATAACAGGACAGGGGTTATGTATGGAAGAGGTAGATAACAGGACAGGGGTTATGTATGGAAGATGTAGATAACAGGACAGGGGTTATGTATGGAAGAGGTAGATAACAGGACAGGGGTTATGTATGGAAGAGGTAGATAACAGGACAGGGGTTATGTATGGAAGAGATAGGTAACAGGACAGGGGTTATGTATGGAAGAGGTAGGTAACAGCACAGGGGTTATGTATGAAGGAGATAATTGGACAGGGGTTATGTATGGAAGAGGTAGGTAACAGGACAGGGGTTATGTATGGAAGAGGTAGGTAACAGGACAGGGGTTATGTATAGAAGAGGTAGGTAACAGGACAGGGGTTATGTATGGAAGAGGTAGGTAACAGGACAGGGGTTATGTATGGAAGAGGTAGATAACAGGACAGGGGTTATGTATGAAATAACTAACAGGACAGGGGTTATGTATGGAAGAGGTAGGTAACAGGACAGGGGTTATGTATGAAATAACTAACAGGACAGGGGTTATGTATGAAATAACTAACAGGACAGGGGTTATGTATGAAATAACTAACAGGACAGGGGTTATGTATGAAATAACTAACAGGACAGGGGTTATGTATGAAATAACTAACAGGACAGGGGTTATGTATGAAATAACTAACAGGACAGGGGTTATGTATGGAAGAGATAGGAAACAGGACAGGGGTTATGTATGGAAGAGGTAGATAACAGGACAGGGGTTATGTATGGAAGAGGTAGATAACAGGACAGGGGTTATGTATGGAAGAGGTAGATAACAGGACAGGGGTTATGTATGGAAGAGGTAGGTAACAGGACAGGGGTTATGTATGGAAGAGGTAGGTAACAGGACAGGGGTTATGTATGGAAGAGGTAGATAACAGGACAGGGGTTATGTATGGAAGAGGTAGGTAACAGGACAGGGGTTATGTATGGAAGAGGTAGATAACAGGACAGGGGTTACGTATGGAAGATGTAGATAACAGGACAGGGGTTATGTATGGAAGAGGTAGGTAACAGGACAGGGGTTATGTATGGAAGATGTAGATAACAGGACAGGGGTTATGTATGGAAGAGGTAGGTAACAGGACAGGGGTTATGTATGGAAGAGGTAGACAACAGGACAGGGGTTATGTATGGAAGAGGTAGGTAACAGGACAGGGGTTATGTATGAAATAACTAACAGGACAGGGGTTATGTATGGAAGAGGTAGGTAACAGGACAGGGGTTATGTATGGAAGAGGTAGGTAACAGGACAGGGGTTATGTATGAAATAACTAACAGGACAGGGGTTATGTATGAAATAACTAACAGGACAGGGGTTATGTATGAAATAACTAACAGGACAGGGGTTATGTATGAAATAACTAACAGGACAGGGGTTATGTATGAAATAACTAACAGGACAGGGGTTATGTATGAAATAACTAACAGGACAGAGGTTATGTATGGAAGAGATAGGAAACAGGACAGTATGGAAGGGAGGAAGGGGGGTTAAGTTCAATGTAAATAGTCCGGTGGCCATTTTATTAATTGTTCAGCAGTCTTATGGCTTGGGGGTAGAAGCTGTTAAGGAACTTCAGTCCCTTCGATGTTAATGGGGAACTGTACGGCCCTCCTTTTCCTATAGTCCGCGATCAACTCTTTTGTCTTGCTCACAATGAGAGAGAGTTTGTTTCCCTGGCACCACACTGCCAGGTCTCTGTCCTCCTCCCTATAGGCTGTCTCATCGTTGTCAGGTCTCTGACCTCCTCCCTATAGGCTGTCTCATCGTTGTCAGGTCTCTGACTTCCTCCCTATAGGCTGTCTCATGGTTGTCAGGTCTCTGACCTCCTCCCTATAGGCTGTCTCATCGTTGTCAGGTCTCTGACCTCCTCCCTATAGGCTGTCTCATCGTTGTCAGGTCTCTGACCTCCTCCCTATAGGCTGTCTCATCGTTGTCAGGTCTCTGACCTCCTCCCTATAGGCTGTCTCATCGTTGTCAGGTCTCTGACTTCCTCCCTATAGGCTGTCTCATGGTTGTCAGGTCTCTGACCTCCTCCCTATAGGCTGTCTCATCGTTGTCAGGTCTCTGACCTCCTCCCTATAGGCTGTCTCATCGTTGTCAGGTCTCTGACCTCCTCCCTATAGGCTGTCTCATCGTTGTCAGGTCTCTGACCTCCTCCCTATAGGCTGTCTCATCGTTGTCAGGTCTCTGACTTCCTCCCTATAGGCTGTCTCATCGTTGTCAGGTCTCTGACCTCCTCCCTATAGGCTGTCTCATCGTTGTCAGGTCTCCAACCTCCTCCCTATAGGCTGTCTCATCGTTGTCAGGTCTCTGACCTCCTCCCTATAGGCTGTCTCATGGTTGTCAGGTCTCTGACCTCCTCCCTATAGGCTGTCTCATGGTTGTCAGGTCTCTGACCTCCTCTCTATAGGCTGTCTCATCGTTGTCAGGTCTCTGACCTCCTCCCTATAGGCTGTCTCATCGTTGTCAGGTCTCTGACCTCCTCCCTATAGGCTGTCTCATCGTTGTCTCTGACCTCCTCCCTATAGGCTGTCTCATGGTTGTCAGGTCTCTGACCTCCTCCCTATAGGCTGTCTCATCGTTGTCAGGTCTCTGACCTCCTCCCTATAGGCTGTCTCATCGTTGTCAGGTCTCTGACCTCCTCCCTATAGGCTGTCTCATCGTTGTCAGGTCTCTGACCTCCTCCCTATAGGCTGTCTCATCGTTGTCAGGTCTCTGACCTCCTCCCTATAGGCTGTCTCATCGTTGTCAGGCTGTCTCATCGTTGTCAGGTCTCTGACCTCCTCCCTATAGGCTGTCTCGTTGAGGGAGAGGTTGTTGTCCTGGCACCACACGGCCAGGTCTCTGACCTCCTCCCTATAGGCTGTCTCATCGTTGTATGTGATCAGGCCTACCACTGTTGTGTCATCGGCAAACTTAATGATGGTGTTGGAGTCGTGTTTGGCCACGCAGTCATGGGTGAACAGGGAGTACAGGAGGGGACTGAGCACGCACCTGAGGATCAGCGTAGTGATGTGTTGTTCCTGACATGTTGTCAGGAAGTCCAGGATCCAGTTGCAGAGGGAGGTGTTTAGTCCCAGGGTCCTTAGCTTAGTGATGAGCTTTGAGGGTACTATGGTGTTGAATACTGAGCTGTAGTCAATGAATAGCATTCTCACATAGGTGTTCCTTGTCCAGGTGGGAAAGGGCAGTGTGGAGTGCAATAGAGATGTATCATCTGTGGATCTGTTGGGGCAGTATGCAAATTGGACTGGGTCTAGTGTTTCTGGGATGATGGTGTTGATGTGAGCCATGACCAGCCTTTCAAAGGACTTCATGGCTACCGACGTGAGTGCTACGGGGCGGTAATCATTTAGGCAGGTTACCTTCGGGGACTATGGTGGGAACAGGGACTATGGTGGTCTGCTTGAAACATGTAGGTATTACAGACTCGGTCAGGGAGAGGTTGAAAATGTCCGTGAAGACACAGTTGGTCCGCGCATGCTTTGAGTGCACATCCTGGTAATCCGTCTGGCCCCAATGGCTTTGTGAATGTTGACCTGTTTAAAGGTCTTGTTCACATCGACTACGGAGAGCGTGATCACACAGTTGTCTGGAACAGCTGAGGCTCTCATGCAGTTTACATTGAAGATATGGCAAATAGGAGTGGCAATATCGTCTGCTATTATCCTCAGTAATTTTCCATCCAAGTTGTCAGACCCCGGTGGCTTGTCATTGTTGATAGACAACAATCGTTCTTTCACCTCTTCCACACTCATTTTACGAAATTCAAAATTTCAATGCTTCTTTCATAATTAGGTCCGATATACTTGGATGTGTGGTGTCAGCGCTTGTTGCTGTCATGTCATGCATAAGTTTGCTAATCTTGCCATTGAACAAATCATGAAAGCAGTTGGCAATATCAGTGGGTTTAGTGATGAACGAGCCATCTGATTCAATGAGCCATCTGATTCAATGATCCATCTGATTCAATGATCCATCTGATTCAATGAGCCATCTGATTCAACGAGCCATTTGATTCAACGAGCCATCTGATTCAACGAGCCATCTGATTCAACGAGCCATCTGATTCAACGAGCCATCTGATTCAACGACCCATCTGATTCAACGAGCCATCTGATTCAACGAGCCATCTGATTCAACGAGCCATCTGATTCAACGAGCCATCTGATTCAACGAGCCATCTGATTCAACGAGCCATCTGATTCAACGAGCCATCTGATTCAACGAGCCATCTGATTCAACGAGCCATCTGATTCAACGAGCCATCTGATTCAACGAGCCATCTGATTCAACGAGCCATCTGATTCAACGAGCCATCTGATTCAATGAGCCATCTGATTCAATGAGCCATCTGATTCAATGACCCATCTGATTCAATGAGCCATCTGATTCAATAAGCCATCTGATTCAATGAGCCATCTGATTCAATGAGCCATCTGATTCAATAAGCCATCTGATTCAATGAGCCATCTGATTCAATGAGCCATCTGATTCAACGAGCCATCTGATTCAACGAGCCATCTGATTCAACGAGCCATCTGATTCAATGAGCCATCTGATTCAATGAGCCATCTGATTCAATGAGCCATCTGATTCAATGAGCCATCTGATTCAATGAGCCATCTGATTCAATGACCCATCTGATTCAATGAGCCATCTGATTCAATGAGCCATCTGATTCAATGAGCCATCTGATTCAATGAGCCATCTGATTCAATGAGCCATCTGATTCAATGAATGATGGAGCGGAGATTGCCTTTTTTCCCTAAATGTAATTTAAGATGATTTTTACTATCATGATTTATGTAATTGTTCTTTGTTTCATAGTGTAGTTTATTTTTATTTAGTTTAGTCACATGATTTCCTAATTTGCAGTACGTTTGCCAATCAGTTGGGCCAGACCTTTTGCCTCGTCCCTCTCAACGATACAATTTTTCAAAGGGGATTCAACAGTTTTTACAGTCATTTTCATAATGGGTGCTTATTAGTAACTGGGATAAGCAATTTCATAAATGTGTCAAGTGCAGCTTCTGGTTGCTCCTCATTACACACCACAGACCAGCACATATTATTTACATCAACAACCTAGGAATCACTACAAAACGTATTGTATGACCTCTTATGCACTATATTAGGCCCAGCCTTAGGAACTGTGGTTTTCCTAGATATGGCTAATATATTGTGATCACTACATCTGATGAATCTGGATACTACTTTAACGCTAATTTATGCAGCATTAGTTAATATGTGATCAATACATGTTGATGATTTCATTCCTGTGCTGTTTGTAACGACCCTGGTAGGTTGACTGATAACCTGAACCAGGTTGCAGACACTGGTTACAGTTTAAAGCTCTCTCTTGAGTGGGCAGCTTGATGAAAGCCAGTCAATATTTAAATCACCCAGAAAATATAATTCTCTGTTGATATCACAGACATTATCAAGCATTTCACACGTTATCCAGATACTGACTGTTATCACTTGGTGGTCTATAGCAGCTTCCCACCAGAATGGGCTTTAGGTGAGGCAGATGAACCTGTTATCACTTGGTGGTCTGTAGCAGCTTCCCACCAGAATGGGCTTTAGGTGAGGCAGATGAACCTGTAGTCATATTACTACAACAGTATTTAACATGAGATCGTCTCTAAGCTTTACATGAATGTGGTTCTGAATATAAACACCTCCACCTTTGGTATTCCTGTCTCTTCTGAAGATGTTGAAAACATGTGTTTCTACCACTGTATCATCAAATGTATTATCTAAGTTTCAGAGATGATCAGAATATGAATGTCATCTGTTGCAAATTATTGATTCATGAACCTTGTTTCTTAAGCTACAGCTGATAACGTGTGTCACGTTCTGACCAGAGTTCTTGTGTGTTTTCTTTGTTTTAGTGTTGGTCAGGACTGGAGCTGAGTGGGCATTCTATGTTGTGTGTCTAGTTTTCCTGTTTCTATATTTGGCCTGATATGGTTCTCAATCAGAGGCAGGTGTTAGTCATATTGTCTCTGATTGGGAAGCATATTTAGCTAGCCTGTTTTGTGTTGGGGTTTTTTGGGTGGTTGTCTTCTGTCTTTGTGTCTATGCACCAGATAGGACTGTTTTGGTTTTTCATATTTGTTGTTTTGTAGTTTGTAGTGTTCACGTTTTTTTGTCATTATTAAAACATGATATACACTAACCACGCTGCGCTTTGGTCCGCTCCCTGCTACACCTCCTCTTCAGACGAAGAGGAGGAAATCTCCCGTTACAACGTGGGCCATTTTTAACACTTTACTGGGATGCTTAGCAGAGGTAGACATGTGGACTTCCTGCTAGGGCACTGCTAGGACTTCCTGCTAGGGCACTGCTAGGACTTCCTGCTAGGGCACTGCTAGGACTTCCTGCTAGGACACACCACCTCAGTGTTAACAGTATAACTCTGGTTCATAGGCTCATGATTACTGCATACAGTAGCTGTAGGATCAACAGAGGCATTCAGGGCAGTAAGAGGGACATAAATTAGGTTATTTACATTGTGTCTTCCAACGTCCCTGGGATAATGTACATTTGCTGCAGCATTACGACAACTCAGCGACACAATGGTAGGGATTAAATGAGCTGGGCTTGGGTCATTGATAAGTCATTGTCTCAACGCAGCCTTATAATGCTGTGAAAGGATCAAGGAACCCAAATTATTTGCGTGGATCCAACAGCGAAAAGGGACAGAGCTCTGATCCAGAGAGCACGGCCCAGCGGAGGGGGGCCTCGGTGGTCCAGGCTGTGCCCAGGCAGTTGATTGACTAGGACAGGGAGAGGTAGCTGGAGGGACATCCACAGCCATGGAGGGAACATCCAAACCCCCAGCAGAAGACAGCTGGTACAGGGGCTCAAAGCGATGTCAAAGTCTTAAGTCCGGACGAAGGGGGAAAAAGCCAGAGAACAAATCTTCTCCTTCTTTCTGGTTCCGACACGCATCCATTTACGCTCAACTAGAGTCAACAATGAGCAGCCATTTTCTGGATTAAGCTAGTAGAGGGGTACAGTGGTGGAAACTGATCATAGTCCAGGAAGGCCCCAGTAATGATCCTCTTGGATGATTTGATAGGAAGCATTTAAATATGCTGATAGTCTGAAGAGTCCCTCTAGATATGTGGTGGTTAAACAGTGAAGCGCCCGTCTAGATATGTGGTGGTTAAACAGTGAAGAGCCCTGTTAGATATGTGGTGGTTAAACAGTGAAGAGCCCCTCTAGATATGTGGTGGTTAAACAGTGAAGCGCCCGTCTAGATATGTGGTGGTTAAACAGTGAAGAGCCCCTCTAGATATGTGGTGGTTAAACAGTAAAGAGCCCCTCTAGATATGTGGTTGTAAACAGTGAAGAGTCCCTCTAGATATGTGGTGGTTAAACAGTGAAGCGCCCTGTTAGATATGTGGTGGATAAACAGTGAAGAGCCCCTCTAGATATGTGGTGGTTAAACAGTGAAGAGCCCTGCTAGATATGTGGTGGTTAAACAGTGAATAGCCCCTCTAGATATGTGGTGGTTAAACAGTGAAGAGCCCCTCCAGATATGTGGTGGTTAAACAGTGAAGAGCCCTGCTAGATATGTAGTGGTTAAACAGTGAAGTCCCCCTCTAGATATGTGGTGGTTAAACAGTGAAGAGTCCTGCTAGATTTGTGGTGGTTAAACAGTGAAGAGTCCCTCTAGATATGTGGTGGTTAAACAGTGAAGAGCCCTGCTAGATATGTGGTGGTTAAACAGTGAAGAGCCCTGCTAGATATGTGGTGGTTAAACAGTGAAGAGCCCCTCTAGATATGTGGTGGTTAAACAGTGAAGAGCCCCTCTAGATATGTGGTGGTTAAACAGTGAAGAGCCCCTCTAGATATGTGGTGGTTAAGCAGTGAAGAGCCCCTCTAGATATGTGGTGGTTAAACAGTGAAGAGCCCCTCTAGATATGTGGTGGTTAAACAGTGAAGAGCCCATCTAGATATGTGGTGGTTAAACAGTTAAGAGCCCTGTTAGATATGTGGGGGTTAAACAGTGAAGAGCCCCTCTAGATATGTGGTGGTTAAACAGTGAAGAGCCCTGCTAGATATGTGGTGGTTAAACAGTGAAGAGCCCCTCTAGATATGTGGTGGTTAAACAGTGAAGAGCCCCTCTAGTTATGTGGTGGTTAAACAGTGAAGAGCCCTGCTAGATATGTGGTGGTTAAACAGTGAAGAGCCCCTCTAGATATGTGGTGGTTAAACAGTGAAGAGCCCCTCTAGATATGTGGTGGTTAAACAGTGAAGAGTCCCTCTAGATATGTGGTGGTTAAACAGTGAAGAGCCCCTCTAGATATGTGGTGGTTAAACAGTGAAGAGCCCCTCTAGATATGTGGTGGTTAAACAGTGAAGAGCCCCTCTAGATATGTGGTGGTTAAACAGTGAAGAGCTCCTCTAGATATGTGGTGGTTAAACAGTGAAGAGCCCCTCTAGATATGTGGTGGTTAAACAGTGAAGAGCCCCTCTGGATATGTGGTGGTTAAACAGTGAAGAGCCCCTCTAGATATTTGGTGGTTAAACAGTGAAGAGCCCCTCTAGATATGTGGTGGTTAAACAGTGAAGAGCCCTGCTAGATATGTGGTGGTTAAACAGTGAAGAGCCCCTCTAGATATGTGGTGGTTAAACAGTGAAGAGCCCTGCTAGATATGTGGTGGTTAAACAGTGAAGAGCCCCTCTAGATATGTGGTGGTTAAACAGTGAAGAGCCCCTCTAGATATGTGGTGGTTAAACAGTGAAGAGCCCCTCTAGATATGTGGTGGTTAAACAGTGAAGAGCCCTGCTAGATATGTGGTGGTTAAACAGTGAAGAGCCCCTCTAGATATGTGGTGGTTAAACAGTGAAGAGGCCTGTTAGATGTGTGGGGGTTAAACAGTGAAGATTCCCTCTGGATATGTGGTGGTTAAACAGTGAAGAGCCCCTCTAGATATGTGGTGGTTAAACAGTGAAGAGCCCCTCTAGATATGTGGTGGTTAAACAGTGAAGAGCCCCTCTAGATATGTGGTGGTTAAACAGTGAAGAGCCCTGTTAGATATGTGGGGGTTAAACAGTGAATAGCCCCTCTAGATATGTGGTGGTTAAACAGTGAATAGCCCTGCTAGATATGTGGTGGTTAAACAGTGAAGAGCCCCTCTAGATATGTGGTGGTTAAACAGTGAAGAGTCCCGCTAGATATGTGATGGTTAAACAGTGAAGAGCCCTGCTAGATATGTGGTGGTTAAACAGTGAAGAGCCCCTCTAGATATGTGGTGGTTAAACAGTGAAGAGGCCTGTTAGATGTGTGGGGGTTAAACAGTGAAGATTCCCTCTGGATATGTGGTGGTTAAACAGTGAAGAGCCCCTCTAGATATGTGGTGGTTAAACAGTGAAGAGCCCCTCTAGATATGTGGTGGTTAAACAGTGAAGAGCCCCTCTAGATATGTGGTGGTTAAACAGTGAAGAGCCCTGTTAGATATGTGGGGGTTAAACAGTGAATAGCCCCTCTAGATATGTGGTGGTTAAACAGTGAATAGCCCTGCTAGATATGTGGTGGTTAAACAGTGAAGAGCCCCTCTAGATATGTGGTGGTTAAACAGTGAAGAGTCCCGCTAGATATGTGGTGGTTAAACAGTGAAGAGCCCCTCTAGATATGTGGTGGTTAAACAGTGAAGAGCCCCTCTAGATATGTGGTGGTTAAACAGTGAAGAGCTCCTCTAGATATGTGGTGGTTAAACAGTGAAGAGCCCCTCTAGATATGTGGTGGTTAAACAGTGAAGAGCCCCTCTAGATATGTGGTGGTTAAACAGTGAAGAGCCCCTCTAGATATGTGGTGGTTAAACAGTGAAGAGCCCCTCTAGATATGTGGTGGTTAAACAGTGAAGAGCCCCTCTAGATATGTGGTGGTTAAACAGTGAAGAGGCCTGTTAGATATGTGGTGGTTAAACAGTGAAGAGCCCCTCTAGATATGTGGTGGTTAAACAGTGAAGAGCCCCTCTAGATATGTGGTGGTTAAACAGTGAAGAGCCCCTCTAGATATGTGTTGGTTAAACGTTGAAGAGCCCCTCTAGATATCTGGTGGTTAAACAGTGAAGAGCCCTGTTAGATATGTGGTGGTTAAACAGTGAAGAGCCCCTCTAGATATGTGGTGGTTAAGCAGTGAAGAGCCCTGCTAGATATGTGGTGGTTAAACAGTGAAGTCCCCCTCTAGATATGTGGTGGTTAAACAGTGAAGAGCCCCTCTAGATAGGTGGTGGTTAAACAGTGAAGTCCCCCTCTAGATATGTGGTGGTTAAACAGTGAAGAGCCCCTCTAGATATGTGGTGGTTAAACAGTGAAGAGCCCCTCTAGATATGTGGTGGTTAAACAGTGAAGAGCCCCTCTAGATATGTGGTGGTTAAACAGTTAGAACCTAATATACCCCAGAGACACTGCTGTTAATCCTGAAGGAGTTAAGAGATCAGGCGGCTATAAGCCTGCTACATCAGCCAGTCTGCTATACACACAGCCTCAGCACAGAACAGGTGTTTAATCACCAAACGTCACGCCTGGCAGGTGAATGTTAGCCTCAGCTATTCTACCTGTTAGGAGTCTGTAGTTCTAGGTCATAGGCAAGCAGGTGTTTGTAGCTGTAACTGTAGCTGTTGCTAAACCTAGCTGTAGCTGTCTGTAGTGTCTGCCGTCCTAGCTGTAGCTGTATGTAGTGTCTGTAATGCTAGATGTCTGTAGTGTCTGTAGCTGTCTGTAGTGTCTGTAGTGTCTGCAGTCCTAGCTGTAGCTGTATGTAGTGTCTGTAATGCTAGATGTCTGTAGTGTCTGTAGTGTCGGTAGCTGTCTGTGGTGTCTGTAGTGTCTGCAGTCCTAGCTGTAGCTGTATGTAGTGTCTGTAATGCTAGATGTCTGTAGTGTCTGTAGTGTCTGTAGCTGTCTGTAGTGTCTGTAGTGTCTGTAGTGTCTGTAGTGTCTGTAGCTGTCTGTAGCTGTCTGTAGTGTCTGCAGTCCTAGCTGTAGCTGTATGTAGTGTCTGTAATGCTAGATGTCTGTAGTGTCTGTAGTGTCGTTAATGCTAGATGTCTGTAGTGTCTGTAGTGTATGTAGCTGCATGTGGTGTCTGTTGTCCTAGCTGTGGTTGTCTGTGATGGCTGTAACTCCAGCTCTAGCTGTCTGTAGTGTTTGTAACCATATCTGTCTGTAGTGTCTGTAACTATATCTTTCTGTAGTGTCTGTAACTATATATGTCTGTAGTGTCTGTAGCTGTAGCTGTCTGTAACTCTAGCTGTCTGTGGTGTCTGTAACTCTAGCTGTAGCTGTCTGTAGTGTTTGTAACCATATCTGTCTGTAGTGTCTGTAACTATATCTGTCTGTGGTGTCTGTAGCTGTAGCTGTCTGTAACTCTAGCTGTCTGTGGCGTCTGTAACTCTAGCTGTAGCTGTCTGTAGTGTTTGTATCCATATCTGCCTGTAGTGTCTGTAACTCTAGCTGTCTGTGGTGTCTGTAACTCTAGCTGTAGCTGTCTGTAGTGTATGTAACCATATATGTCTGTGGTGTCTGTAGCTGTAGCTGTCTGTAACTCTAGCTGTCTGTGGCGTCTGTAACTCCAGCTGTAGCTGTCTGTAGTGTTTGTATCCATATCTGCCTGTAGTGTCTGTAACTCTAGCTGTCTGTGGTGTCTGTAACTCTAGCTGTAGCTGTCTGTAGTGTATGTAACCATATATGTCTGTGGTGTCTGTAGCTGTAGCTGTCTGTAACTCTAGCTGTCTGTGGTGTCTGTAACTCTAGCTGTAGCTGTCTGTAGTGTATGTAACCATATCTCTCTGTAGTGTCTGTAGCTGTCTGTAACTCTAGCTGTCTGTGGTGTCTGTAACTCTAGCTGTAGCTGTCTGTAGTGTCTGTAACCATATATGTCTGTGGTGTCTGTAACTCTAGCTGTAGCTGTCTGTAGTGTATGTAACCATATCTGTCTGTAGTGTCTGTAACTCTAGCTGTCTGTGGTGTCTGTAACTCTAGCTGTAGCTGTCTGTAGTGTATGTAACCATATCTGTCTGTAGTGTCTGTAACTCTAGCTGTCTGTGGTGTCTGTAACTCTAGCTGTAGCTGTCTGTAGTGTATGTAACCATATATGTCTGTGGTGTCTGTAGCTGTAGCTGTCTGTAACTCTAGCTGTCTGTGATGGCTGTAACTCCAGCTGTAGCTGTCTGTAGTGTATGCAACCATATCTGCCTGTAGTGTCTGTAACTCTAGCTGTCTGTGGCGTCTGTAACTCTAGCTGTAGCTGTCTGTAGTGTATGTAACCATATCTGTCTGTAGTGTCTGTAGCTGTAGCTGTCTGTAACTCTAGCTGTCTGTGATGGCTGTAACTCCAGCTGTAGCTGTCTGTAGTGTTTGTAACCATATCTGTCTGTAGTGTTTGTAACTCTAGCTGTCTGTGGTGTCTGTAACTCTAGCTGTAGCTGTCTGTAGTGTATGTAACCATATATGTCTGTAGTGTCTGTAACTATATCTGTCTGTGGTGTCTGTAGCTGTAGCTGTCTGTAACTCTAGCTGTCTGTGGTGTCTGTAACTCTAGCTGTAGCTGTCTGTAGTGTATGTAACCATATCTGTCTGTAGTGTCTGTAGCTGTAGCTGTCTGTAGTGGCTGTAACTATATCTTTCTGTAGTGTCTGTAGCTGTAGCTCTAGCTGTCCGCAGTGCCTGTGGTGTCTGTAGCTGTCTGTATATGTATGTGGTGCCTGTAGTGTCCGTTGCTGTCTGTAGCTGTCGCTGTCGGTGGTGTCTATAACTCTAGCTGTGGCTGTATGTAGTGTCTGTTGCTGTAGCTGTCTGTAACTCTAGCTGTAGTGTCTGTAACTCTAGCTGTGGCTGTATGTAGTGTCTGTTGCTGTAGCTGTCTGTAACTCTCGCTGTAGTGTCTGTAACTCTAGATGTGGCTGTCTGTAGTGTATGTAACTCTAGCTGTAGTGTCGGTTGTGTCTGTAGCTGTAGCTATATTAAGTGTCTGTTTCTCCAGCGGTCTGTGGTGTCTGTGGCCGTCGGTGGTGTCTGTAGCTGTATGTCGTGTTTGTGGCCCTAGCTGTAGCTGTCTGCTGTGTCTGTAACTCTGGTTGTAGCTGTCTGTGGTGTCTGTAACTCTATCTGCATCTGTCTGTGGTGTATGCGGCTGTCTGTGGTGTATGTTGTTGTCTGGATTGTATGTGGCCCTGGTAGTGTCGTTGGCTGTCTGTGGTGTCTGTAGCCATAGCTCTAGCTGTCTGTGGTGTCTGTAGCCCTAGTTGTGGCTGTCTGTGGTGTCTGTAACCCTAGGTGTGGCTGTCTGTGGTGTCTGTAGCCCTAGTTGTGGCTGTCTGTGGTGTCTGTAGCCCTAGTTGTGGCTGTCTGTGGTGTCTGTAACCCTAGGTGTGGGTGTCTGTAGCTTTCTGTAGTGTCTGTAGCTCTAATTCTAGGTGTCCCTGGCACAAATCAGCCCTGGCACAAATCAGCCCTGGCACAAATTAGTGGTATAGTTGGTTTATGAATGGGAACCAAGCTGTAACCCTGTAACTCTGTATGTGTGGTCTGTATCACCTGACTGTCTACCTGTAACTCTGTATGTGTGGTCTGTATCACCTGACTGTCTACCTGTAACTCTGTATGTGTGGTCTGTATCCTAGTATCACCTGACTGTCTACCTGTAACTCTGTATGTGTGGTCTGTATCACCTGACTGTCTACCTGTAACTCTGTATGTGTGGTCTGTATCACCTGACTGTCTACCTGTAACTCTGTATGTGTGGTCTGTATCCTAGTATCACCAGACTGTCTACCTGTAACTCTGTATGTGTGGTCTGTATCACCTGACTGTCTACCTGTAACTCTGTATGTGTGGTCTGTATCCCCAGACTGTCTACCTGTAACTCTGTATGTGTGGTCTGTATCACCTGACTGTCTACCTGTAACTCTGTATGTGTGGTCTGTATCACCTGACTGTCTACCTGTAACTCTGTATGTGTGGTCTGTATCACCTGACTGTCTACCTGTAACTCTGTATGTGTGGTCTGTATCACCAGACTGTCTACCTGTAACTCTGTATGTGTGGTCTGTATCACCTGACTGTCTACCTGTAACTCTGTATGTGTGGTCTGTATCCTAGTATCACCTGACTGTCTACCTGTAACTCTGTGTGTGTGGTCTGTATCACCTGACTGTCTACCTGTAACTCTGTATGTGTGGTCTGTATCACCTGACTGTCTACCTGTAACTCTGTATGTGTGGTCTGTATCACCTGACTGTCTACCTGTAACTCTGTATGTGTGGTCTGTATCACCTGACTGTCTACCTGTAACTCTGTATGTGTGGTCTGTATCACCTGACTGTCTACCTGTAACTCTGTATGTGTGGTCTGTATCACCTGACTGTCTACCTGTAACTCTGTATGTGTGGTCTGTATCACCAGACTGTCTACCTGTAACTCTGTATGTGTGGTCTGTATCACCTGACTGTCTACCTGTAACTCTGTATGTGTGGTCTGTATCCTAGTATCACCTGACTGTCTACCTGTAACTCTGTGTGTGTGGTCTGTATCACCTGACTGTCTACCTGTAACTCTGTATGTGTGGTCTGTATCACCTGACTGTCTACCTGTAACTCTGTATGTGTGGTCTGTATCACCTGACTGTCTACCTGTAACTCTGTATGTGTGGTCTGTATCCTAGTATCACCTGACTGTCTACCTGTAACTCTGTATGTGTGGTCTGTATCACCTGACTGTCTACCTGTAACTCTGTATGTGTGGTCTGTATCACCTGACTGTCTACCTGTAACTCTGTATGTGTGGTCTGTATCACCTGACTGTCTACCTGTAACTCTGTATGTGTGGTCTGTATCCTAGTATCACCTGACTGTCTACCTGTAACTCTGTATGTGTGGTCTGTATCACCTGACTGTCTGCCTTTTAACTCTGTATGTGTGGTCTGTATCACCTGACTGTCTACCTGTAACTCTGTATGTGTGGTCTGTATCACCTGACTGTCTACCTGTAACTCTGTATGTGTGGTCTGTATCACCTGACTGTCTGCCTGTAACTCTGTATGTGTGGTCTGTATCACCAGACTGTCTGCCTGTAACTCTGTATGTGTGGTCTGTATCACCTGACTGTCTACCTGTAACTCTGTATGTGTGGTCTGTATCACCAGACTGTCTACCTGTAACTCTATATGTGTGGTCTGTATCACCTGACTGTCTACCTGTAACTCTGTATGTGTGGTCTGTATCACCTGACTGTCTACCTGTAACTCTATATGTGTGGTCTGTTTCACCTGACTGTCTACCTGTAACTCTGTATGTGTGGTCTGTATCCTAGTATCACCTGACTGTCTACCTGTAACTCTGTATGTGTGGTCTGTATCACCTGACTGTCTACCTGTAACTCTGTATGTGTGGTCTGTATCCTAGTATCACCTGACTGTCTACCTGTAACTCTGTATGTGTGGTCTGTATCACCAGACTGTCTACCTGTAACTCTGTATGTGTGGTCTGTATCCTAGTATCACCTGACTGTCTACCTGTAACTCTGTATGTGTGGCCTGTATCACCTGACTGTCTACCTGTAACTCTGTATGTGTGGTCTGTATCCTAGTATCACCTGACTGTCTACCTGTAACTCTGTATGTGTGGTCTGTATCACCTGACTGTCTACCTGTAACTCTGTATGTGTGGTCTGTTTCACCTGACTGTCTACCTGTAACTCTGTATGTGTGGTCTGTATCACCTGACTGTCTACCTGTAACTCTGTATGTGTGGCCTGTATCCTAGTATCACCTGACTGTCTGCCTGTAACTGTATGTGTGGCCTGTATCACCAGACTGTCTGCCTCTAGAGTTGAGATACTGTACTGTATGTAACCTCTCTCTGTTTGACATGACATCACAGTGTACAGTATTGAACTGTCCTGTTTGACAACACAGTGTCCCCAGGCATTACTAATAACAGAGGTCCTGTGGTTCACATCCTATTCTGTGGTCACGATCACCACCCATTAAACAGAGATGCTCTATGGAAGCTTCACAAATCACTATCACAAGACCAGGTTCTATCAAAGCTAAGCGCATAAGTATTCCTCCCCTCCTCTGGCCAGATCACAGCGGTTAACGGGACGCTCTGTGAGAAACCATTGTCTAGAAATGATAAAAAATCCTGGGGGCCGAAATCAAGCCAGTTTTCTTTTAGGTATTTTTCTATTTTTGGTTCTGAGTGGAGCGGTTCTCTTGTGGTTCTGGGAAGCATCACAAAGCTCTGCATTAAGCATCTCTGTGGCTGCCCCTTTACAGACCCCCTACAGCCCAGAGACACTAGTGGATCATAAGTGACTCTCTATAGCTGCCCCCCTCCTGGTCCAGCCCTCCAGACCACAGATACACTACATGACCAAAAGTATGTGGACACTACTGGTTTCCTCATGCTTCTATTTTAAGTCGTGTTCTCAGAACGTTCAGTGAGAGAGGCCCGACAAGGAGGAGACCGTAGCTGGATTTGTCTCCCGATTCGATCTTTGGGGCGACTGAAGCCAAGTGGGTGACTGAAGCCAAGTGGGCGACTGAAGCCAAGTGGGCGACTGAAGCCAAGTGGGCGACTGAAGCCAAGTGGGCGACTGAAGCCAAGTGGGTGACTGAAGCCAAGTGGGCGACTGAAGCCAAGTGGGCGACTGAACTGAAGCCAAGTGGGCGACTGAAGCCAAGTGGGCGACTGAAGCCAAGGGGGCGACTGAAGCCAAGGGGGCGACTGAAGCCAAGTGGGCGACTGAAGCCAAGTGGGCGACTGAAGCCAAGTGGGCGACTGAAGCCAAGTGGGCGACTGATGCCAAGTGGGCGACTGAAGCCTGTTTGATTGAAGTGGGGTACAAAGGGCCCCCTCCTCTCCATTTCCTAAAGTCACATTGTCACTTCGTGGTGTTCATCTGAAGAATTCGGACGGGAGATGAGTGTTACAAATTGTACGAATCAATGGGTCCTGAATTCCTACGGCTCTAATCATTTTTGAAATGTCAAATGATGTCTCACCTTTAAATGTGTTCATGCTGATCAATATTTTGACATGCTGGCCTATTGTAAATGATCAAAGGAATGGCTGATCAAATCAAATTCTATTGGTCACACACACGTGGTTATCAGATGTTAATGTGAGTGAAATGCTTGTGCTTCTAGTTCCGAAGTCTCTCGGTCCCTGCTTTGATGCACCTGTACTGACCTCGCCTTCTGGATGATAGCGGGGTGAACAGGTAGTGGCTCGGGTGGTTGTTGTCCTTGATGATCTTTATGGCCTTCCTGTGACATCGGGTGCTGTAGGTGTCCTGGAGGGCAGGTAGTTTGCCCCCCAGGACACATTGTGCAGACCTCACTACCCTCTGGAGAGCCGTTTCCATACCAGGCGGTGATACAGCCCAACAGGATGCTCTCGATTGTGCATCTGTAAAAGTTTGTGAGTGTTTTTGGTGACAAGCCAAATGTTTTCATCCTCCTGAGGTTGAAGAGGCGCTGCTGCGCCTTCTTCACAACACTGTCTGTGTGGGTGGACCAATTCAGTTTGTCCGTGATGTGTACGCCGAGGAACTTAAACTTCCTGATAGTTAGAGATGAGAGGAAAGGTTCTTTCAGACTTCCTGATAGTTAGAGATGAGAGGAAAGGTTCTTTCAGACTTCCTGATAGTTAGAGATGAGAGCTTCTTTCAGACTTCCTCATAGTTAGAGAGGAGAGGAAAGGTTCTTTCAGACTTCCTGATAGTTAGAGATGAGAGGAAAGGTTCTTTCAGACTTCCTGATAGTTAGAGATGAGAGGAAAGGTTCTTTCAGACTTCCTGATAGTTAGAGATGAGAGGTTCTTTCAGACTTCCTGATAGTTAGAGAGGAGAGAATGTTCTTTCAGACTTCCTGATAGTTAGAGAGGAGAGGAAAGGTTCTTTCAGACTTCCTGATAGTTAGAGAGGAGAGGAAAGGTTCTTTCAGACTTCCTGATAGTTAGAGATGAGAGGAAAGGTTCTTTCAGACTTCCTGATAGTTAGAGATGAGAGGAAAGGTTATTTCAGACTTCCTGATAGTTAGAGAGGAGAGGAAAGGTTCTTTCAGACTTCCTGATAGTTAGAGAGGAGAGAAAAGGTTCTTTCAGACTTCCTGATAGTTAGAGATGAGAGGAAAGGTTCTTTCAGACTTCCTGATAGTTAGAGATGAGAGGAAAGGTTCTTTCAGACTTCCTGATAGATAAGAGAGAAAAGGTTCTTTCAGACGTCCTGATAGAGAAGAGAGAAAAGGTTCTTTCAGACTTCCTGATAGTTAGAGACGAGAGAAAAGGTTCTTTCAGACTTCCTGATAGTTAGAGATGAGAGGAAAGGTTCTTTCAGACTTCCTGATAGTTAGAGATGGGAGGTTCTTTCAGACTTCCTGATAGTTAGAGAGGAGAGAATGTTCTTTCAGACTTCCTGATAGTTAGAGAGGAGAGGAAAGGTTCTTTCAGACTTCCTGATAGTTAGAGATGAGAGGAAAGGTTCTTTCAGACTTCCTGATAGTTAGAGATGAGAGAAAAGGCTCTGTCAGACTTCCTGATAGTTAGAGATGAGAGGAAAGGTTCTTTCAGACTTCCTGATAGTTAGAGATGAGAGGAAAGGTTCTTTCAGACTTCCTGATAGTTAGAGAGGAGAGGAAAGGTTCTTTCAGACTTCCTGATAGTTAGAGAGGAGAGAAAAGGTTCTTTCAGACTTCCTGATAGTTAGAGAGGAGAGAAAAGGTTCTTTCAGACTTCCTGATAGTTAGAGATGAGAGGAAAGGTTCTTTCAGACTTCCTGATAGTTAGAGATGAGAGGAAAGGTTCTTTCAGACTTCCTGATAGATAAGAGAGAAAAGGTTCTTTCAGACGTCCTGATAGAGAAGAGAGCAAAGGTTCTTTCAGACTTCCTGATAGTTAGAGACGAGAGAAAAGGTTCTTTCAGACTTCCTGATAGTTAGAGATGAGAGGAAAGGTTCTTTCAGACTTCCTGATAGTTAGAGAGGAGAGAATGTTCTTTCAGACTTCCTGATAGTTAGAGAGGAGAGGAAAGGTTCTTTCAGACTTCCTGATAGTTAGAGATGAGAGGAAAGGTTCTTTCAGACTTCCTGATAGTTAGAGATGAGAGGTTCTTTCAGACTTCCTGATAGTTAGAGAGGAGAGAATGTTCTTTCAGACTTCCTGATAGTTAGAGAGGAGAGGAAAGGTTCGTTCAGACTTCCTGATAGTTAGAGATGAGAGGAAAGGTTCTTTCAGACTTCCTGATAGTTAGAGATGAGAGGAAAGGTTCTTTCAGACTTCCTGATAGTTAGAGATGAGAGGAAAGGTTCTTTCAGACTTCCTGATAGTTAGAGATGAGAGGAAAGGTTCTTTCAGACTTCCTGATAGTTAGAGAGGAGAGGAAAGGTTCTTTCAGACGTCCTGATAGTTAGAGAGGAGAGGAAAGGTTCTTTCAGACTTCCTGATAGTTAGAGATGAGAGGAAAGGTACAGTTTATTTCATTCTGAGCATTTTAATAGCATAAAATAATATGGGTAATGTTTTGGTTATTTATTTATACTTGGGAACTAGGTTGACAGTGCTGGGCCTTTAAAGAAAGTTAACGTTCAGAGAAAGTTAAGAAACACCATTCTTCTGTGTGAATGTCAGTACTTCAGCATCACATGTTCTGCAGGTTTCCTGATGGTTCTGTTTGAAGTCATGTTCTCAGAACATTAAGAAAACGTTCCATAAAAACCACCAGAAACCATTAGGAACATCCAAAGAACGTTCTCAGAATGTCATTTAAAAACATATACATTAACATTCTCAGCATCAACAGAACTCTCTATCCTCCATCTTGTTAAGTGTGTGCAGGTGTGTTGTCCTCAACCACTAATTGGCCAGATCTTAACGAGTGCTTGTTTCCTTTGAAATGAGGTCTGTTTGAATAGACTTAAATGAACAGCTTTGTATGCGTAAACAAACATGGCATGCTAGGTCCATCCTGGTGGCGCAGGGGACTCCTTCCATGGATAGAGAACACAGGGCCTTCAGAAAGTACCCCTTATTCCACGTTGTGTTGTTACAGCCTCAATTCAAAATCAATTCAATATGTTTCTCACCCATCTACACACATTACATCATAATGACAAAGTGAAAACATGTTTTTAGATACTTAGTAGAAGCACTTTTGGCAGTGATTACTGCCTTTCTGGATACGTTTCGAAGAGCTTTCCACACCTAGATTGTGCAATATTTGCCCATTATTATTTTCAAAATTCTTCAAGCTCAGTCAAATTGGTTGTTGATCATTGCTAGACAACCATTTTCAGATCTTGCCATTGATTTTAAAATAGATTTAAGTCAAACTGTAACTTGTCCACTCAGGAACATTCACTATCTTCTTGGTAAGCAACTCCAGTGTAGATTTGGCCTTGGGTTTTAGGTTATGAGGAAGAGGGCTGGAGCTGGGGGCAAGGTAGAGGACTTGAGCTGGGACCGAGGTAGAGGACTGGAGCTGGGGCCGAGGTAGAGGACTGGAGCTGGGGCCGAGGTAGAGGACTGGAGCTGGGGCCGAGGTAGAGGACTGGAGCTGGGGCTGAGGTATAGGACTGGAGCTGGGGCCAAGGTAGAGGACTGGAGCTGGGGCTGAGGTAGAGGACTGGAGCTGGGGACTAGGTAGAGGACTGGAGCTGGGGCCGAGGTAGAGGACTGGAGCTGGGGCCGAGGTAGAAGACTGGAGCTGGGGCCCGAGGTAGAGGACTGGAGCTGGGGCCAAGGTAGAGGACTGGAGCTGGGGCCGAGGTAGAGGAGTGGAGCTGGGGCCGAGGTAGAGGACTGGAACTGGGGCCGAGGTAGAGGACTGGAGCTGGGGCCGAGGTAGAGGTAGAGGACTGGAGCTGGGGCCGAGGTAGAGGACTGGAGCTGGGGCCGATCTAGAGGACAGGAGCTGGGGCCGAGGTAGAGGACTGGAACTGGGGCCAAGGTAGAGTACTGGAGCTGGGGCCGAGGTAGAGGTAGAGGGCTGGAGCTGGGGACAAGGTAGAGGGCTGGAGCTGGGGCCGAGGTAGAGGGCTGGAGCTGGGGCCAAGGTAGAGGGCTGGAGCTGGGGCAGACGTAGAGGGCTGGAGCTGGGGCAGACGTAGAGGGCTGGAGCTGGGGCAGAGGTACAGGGCTGGAGCTGGTGCCAAGGTAGAGGGCTGGGGCCAAGGTAGAGGGCTGGAGCTGGGGCCGAGGTAGAGGGCTGGGGCCGAGGTAGAGGGCTGGAGCTGGGGACGAGGTAGAGGTCTGGAGCTGGGGACGAGGTAGAGGTCTGGAGCTGGGGACGAGGTAGAGGTCTGGAGCTGGGGACGAGGTAGAGGGCTGGAGCCGAGGTAGAGGACTGGAGCTGGGGGCGAGGTAGAGGGCTGGAGCTGGGGCCGAGGTAGAGGGCTGGAGCTGGGGCCGAGGTAGAGGGCTGGAGCTGGGGCCGAAGTAGAGGGCTGGAGCTGGGAACGAGGTAGAGGGCTGGAGCTGGGGACGAGGTAGAGGGCTGGAGCTGGGGACGAGGTAGAGATCTGGTACCGAGGTAGAGGGCTGTGGTAGAAGGCTGGAGCTAAGCTAGAGGGCTGAAGCTGGGGCCGAAGTAGAGGGCTGGAGCTGGGGCTGAGGTAGAGGGCTGGAGCTGGGTCTGAGGTAGAGGGCTGGAGCTGGGTCTGAGGTAGAGGGCTGGAGCTGTGTCCGAGGTCGAGGGCTGGAGCTGGGTCCGAGGTCGAGGGCTGGAGCTGGGTCCGAGGTCGAGGGCTGGAGCTGGAGCCGAGGTAGAGTACTGGAGCTGGGGCCGAGGTAGAGGTAGAGGGCTGGAGCTGGGGCCGAGGTAGAGGGCTGGAGCTGGGGCCGAGGTAGAGGTAGAGGGCTGGAGCTGGGGCCGAGGTAGAGGGCTGGAGCTGGGGCCGAGGTAGAGGGCTGGAGCTGGAGCCAAGGTAGAGGGCTGGAGCTGGGGCCGAGGTAGAGGGCTGGAGCTGGGGCCGAGGTAGAGGGCTGGAGCTGGGGTAGAGGTAGAGGACTGGAGCTGGGGCCGAGGTAGAGGACTGGAGCTGGGGCCGAGGTAGAGAGCTGGGAACGAGGTAGAGGACTGGACCTGGGGCCGAAGTAGAGGACTGGACCTGGGGCCGAGGTAGAGGACTGGAGCTGGGGCAGAGGTAGAGGACTGGAAGTGGTGTATAATGCCAAAGGCAGTGGCTGAAACTGTGAGAGTTCCTATCCACTAGCAGCCCCGTGGTCTAAAGTACCAGGATGGGAACTCAGCTGTCTCTGTGCCAACCCACTCTGTGTTCCCCTGACTGGACCAGTCTGCCCTTTACCGTGTCTGTATCAGTCTGCCCTTTACCGTGTCTGTATCAGTCTGCCCTTTACCATGTCTTAACCAGTCTGCCCTTTACCGTGTCTGTATCAGTCTGCCCTTTACCATGTCTTAACCAGTCTGCCCTTTACCGTATCTGTATCAGTCTGCCCTTTACCATGTCTTTATCAGTCTGCCCTTTACCATGTCTTAACCTGTCTGCCCTTTACCGTGTCTGTATCAGTCTGCCCTTTACCATGTCTTAACCAGTCTGCCCTTTACCGTGTCTGTATCAGTCTGCCCTTTACCATGTCTTTATCAGTCTGCCCTTTACCATGTCTGTATCAGTCTGCCCTTTACCATGTCTTTATCAGTCTGCCCTTTACCGTGTCTGTATCAGTCTGCCCTTTACCGTGTCTGTATCAGTCTGCCCTTTACCGTGTCTTTACCAGTCTGCCCTTTACCATGTCTTAACCAGTCTGCCCTTTACCGTGTCTGTATCAGTCTGACCTTTACCATGTCTTTATCAGTCTGCCCTTTACCGTGTCTGTATCAGTCTGCCCTTTACCATGTCTGTATCAGTCTGCCCTTTACCATGTCTTTATCAGTCTGCCCTTTACCGTGTCTTTATCTGTCTGCCCTTTACCATGTCTTTATCAGTCTTCCCTTTACCAGTCAGCCCTTTACCATGTCTTTATCCGTCTGCCCTTTATCATGTCTTTATCAGTCTGCCGTTTACCATGTCTTTACCAGTCTGCCCTTTACCATGTCTTTACCAGTCTGCCCTTTACCATGTCTTAACCAGTCAGCCCTTTACCATGTCTTAACCAGTCTGCCCTTTACCATGTCTTCACCAGTCTGCCCTTTATCAGTCTGCCCTTATCAGTCTGCCCTTATCAGTCTGCCCTTTACCATGTCTTTATCAGTCTGCCCTTTACCATGTCTTTACCAGTCTGCCCTTTACCATGTCTTTACCAGTCTGCCCTTTATCAGTCTGCCCTTTACCATGTCTTTACCAGTCTGCCCTTTACCATGTCTTTACCAGTCTACCCTTTACCATGTCTTTATCAGTCTACCCTTTACCATCTCTTTGTCAGTCTGCCCTTTACCATCTCTTTGTCAGTCTGCCCTTTACCATGTCTTAACCAGTCTGCCCTTTACCATGTCTTTATCAGTCTGCCCTTTACCATGTCTTTATCAGTCTGCCCTTTACCATCTCTTTGTCAGTCTGCCCTTTACCATGTCTTAACCAGTCTGCCCTTTACCATGTCTTTACCAGTCTGCCCTTTACCATGTCTTTATCAGTCTGCCCTTTACCATGTCTTCATCAGTCTGCCCTTTACGATGTCTTCATCAGTCTGCCCTTTACAATGTCTTTATCAGTCTGCCCTTTACGATGTCTTTATCAGTCTGCCCTTTACCATGTCTTTGTCAGTCTGCCCATTTAAAATACCACAGGCCTTTTTGGGTTGGAGAGTGCATAGTTTTTCCAATAATTATTCTTCTGTAATTGTGGTATCCACAGGATTCTGATAGTCTTGACTACTAATTCAAGGATTTGTAATTTTTCTTGTATATGTTTTTTGTTCTGGGCTCTTTATTATATTTCTGTAGAGGTTTGCAAAGTGATTTCTCCACATATCCCCATGTTCGATAGCCAAATGGTGAGGTTTGCAAAGTGATTTCTCCACATATCCCCATGTTCGATAGCCAAATGGTGAGGTTTGCAAAGTGATTTCTCCTCATATCCCCATGTTGGATAGCCAAATGGTGAGGTTTGCAAAGTGATTTCTCCTCATATCCCCATGTTGGATAGCCAAATGGTGTTTAATTTATTCCAGTTCTCCCAGAAGTGGTTTGATTCTAATGATTCCTCAACTCCATCCAGCTGATTTCTAATGTTGTTTTGTTCTTAGGGTTTGTATTGCTTCAGTGTTTCCCCATATTGAAGGCCTATATATTTGTTGTCTGGTTCTCTGTGTTTTTGATTATATATATTTCTCAATGACTTCTTCAGATTTCTTCATCATTATCAAACCATTTTTCATTCTCTATTCTCTTTGGTTTCCTCTTATGTTTCCAAGGAGGATCATTTGTCAGATATAAAGTTTATGTTCCAAACTGACACATGTACACCTTCGTTGCTGTAGGAGGATGTTATTAAGGCTAAAAAGTTGTCCAGGAGAGATTGTATTTTTTGGCTACTAATTTATTTTTGGTAGATGTCTGTACTGTTCTCACTCTATCTACAGGCCTGTTTAGTACCATGTCATTTATTGGGCCGTGTTGCTTCATGGTTGGATTCCACTCTTCTCAGATACACTGTGGGCTGACTGTGAAGGCTCTGAGAGACTCTGGGTTTAGGTCGGTGAGGAAGTAGTCTACAGTGCTGCTGCCAAGGGATGAGCTGTAGGTGTACCTACCAAAAGAGTCTCCTCTCAGCCTGCCATTGACTATGTACAGACCCAGTGTTCGACAGAGCCTCAGGAGCTGTACTCCGTTTTTGTTTTTCACTTTGTCATAGTTGTTTCTGTGGGGGTATGTGTGGAGGGAAAGGTTATTGCTTCCTGGTAGGTGTTTATCCCTATGACTGTTAATAGTGTCTTGTTCTTCTGCTGTTCTAGCATTCAGGTCTCCACAGACCAGTACGTTGCCTTGGGCCTGAAAGTGACTAATCTCCCCCTCTAGAATGGAGAAGCTCTCTTCGTTGATGTAGGGTGACTCTGAGGGGGGAATGTATGTGGCACAGAGGAAGATGTTTTTATCTGTCAAGATAGCCTCCTTGTTGATTTTTAACCAGATAAAGAATTCTCCTGTTTTGATCAATTCGATTGAATGAGTTAGTTCAGATTCATACCATATTACCATTCCCCCTGAGTCTCTGCCCTGTCTGATTCCTTTTAACCTCTCTAGGATATGTGGGACGGTAGCGTCCCACGTCGTCAACAGCCAGTGAAACTGCAGGTCGCCAAATTCAAAACAACAGAAATCCCATAATTTAAATTCCTCAAACATACAAGTATTTCACACCATTTTAAATATACACTTGTTGTAAATCCAGCCAAAGTGTCCGATTTCAAAAAGGTTTTACGACGAAAGCACACCAAACGATTATGTTAGGTATGAGCCGAAAAGTCACAGAAAAAGACAGCCATTTTTCCAGCCAAAGAGAGGAGTAACAAAAAGCAGAAATAGATATAAAATGAATCACTAACATTTGATGATCTTCATCAGATGACACTCATACATGTATGTTTTGTTCGGTAAAGTTCATATTTATATAAAAAAAAATCTGAGTTTAGACGGGACGCTACTGTCTCACTTGACAAAAAGCCTGAGAAAATGCAGAGCGCCAAATTAAAATTAATTACTATGAAAATTACTATAAAATCAAACTTCACACATGAAAGATACCAAATTAAAGCTACACTGGTTGTGAATCCAGCCAACATTTCAGAATTCAAATAGGCTTTTCGGCGAAAGCATACGATGCTATTATCTGAGGATAGCACCATTGTAAACAAAGAGAGATACGCATATTTCAACCCTGTAGGCGCGACACGAAACGCAGAAATCAAAATATAATTCATGCCTTACCTTTGACGAGCTTCTGTCCCTATAACCTAGTAGAAAGCCAGTGGAAACATCACCTCTGCTCCATGTTTCCTGTAGTACTGTAGTACTGTAGGACTGGCTTTCTGGATGTCTGTAGTATTCTCTCTGGTCTGCAATCTGGTTTCAGGTTATGGACGTGTCACTGCTACCTTAATGGTCCTCAATGATGTCATCATTGCCCTTGGATTCTAAGCAATGTTGTGCTGCTAGTTTTATAGACCTGACCAAAGCTTTTGATACGGTAGACCATTCCCATTCTTGTGGGCCGGCTAATGAGTATTGGTGTCTCTTAGGGGTCTTTGGCCTGGTTTGCTAACAAAGAGTGTAGTATATCAAGTCAGAACATCTGCTGTCTCAGCCACTGCCTGTCACCAAGGGGGTACCCCAAGGCTCGATCCTAGGCCCCACGCTCTTCTCAATTTACATCAACAACATAGCTCAGGCAGTAGGAAGCTCTCTCATCCATTTATATGCAGGTGATACAGTCTTACACTCAGCTGGCCCCTCCCCGGCGTTTGTGTTAAACGCTCTACAACAAAGCTTTCTTAGTGTTCAACAAGCTTTCTCTGCCCTTAACCTTGTTCTGAACACCTCCAAAACAAAGGTCATGTGGTTTGGTAAGAAGAATGCCCCTCTCCCCACAGGTGTGATTACTACCTCTGAGGGTTTGGAGCTTGAGGTAGTCACCTCATACAAGTACTTGGGAGTGTGGCTAGACGGTACACTGTCCTTCTCTCAGCACATATCAAAGCTGCAGGCTAAAGTTAAATCTAGACTTGGTTTCCTCTATCGTAATCGCTCCTCTTTCACTTAAGCTGCCAAACTAACCCTGATTCAGATGACCATCCTACCCGTGCTAGATTACGGAGACGTAAGTTATAGATCGGCAGGTAAGGGTGCTCTCGAGCGGCTAGATGTTCTTTACCATTCGGCCATCAGATTTTCCACCAATGCTCCTTATAGGACACATCACTGCACTCTATACTCCTCTGTAAACTGGTCATCTCTGTATACCCGTCGCAAGACCCACTGGTTGATGCTTATTTATAAAACCCTCTTAGGCCTCACTCCCCCCTATCTGAGATATCTACTGCAACCCTCATCCTCCACATAACACCCGTTCTGCCAGTCACATTCTGTTAAAGGTCCCCAAAGCACACACATCCCTGGTTCGCTCCTCTTTTCAGTTCTCTGCAGCTAGCGACTGGAACGAGCTGCAAACAACACTCAACCTGGACAGTTTTATCTCTTCATTCAAAGACTCAATCATGGACACTCTTACTGACAGTTGTGGCTGCTTTGTGTGATGTATTGTTGTCTCTACCTTCTTGCCCTTTGTGCTGTTGTCTGTTCCCAATAATGTTTGTACCATGTTGTGTTGCTGCCTTGCTATGTTGTTGTCTTCGGTCTCTCGTTATGTAGTGTTGTCTCTCTTGTCGTGATGTGTGTTTTGTCCTATATATATATATATATTTATTTATTTATTACCAGCCACGGTCCCCACAGGAGGCCTTTTGCCTTTAGGTAGGCCGTCATTGTAAAATTTGAATTTGTTCTTAACTGAATTGCCTAGTTAAATAAAGGTTAAATATAATTTAATATTAAAAGTACTACAATATCAACATCATCAATTTCTTTCAGGAAGTCTGTGTTTCTGCTCTTTAGCCCAAAAGCAGAGGACTTCAATCCTTGTCAATTCCAACTTTTTTTAGATCCACACTCACAATCCAACAAGGACAATTAAAATATGATTTTTCAATTAACGTAAACTCTTAGTATGCAAATGTAATTCGTTTATCACGGTAGGTCTCATCTGGGTGGGTCTGAAGCTGGGCTGGTTGAGGACAGGGCTGGGGTGGTCTGAAGCTGGGCTGGGGTGGTCTGGGGAGGACTGGGCTGGTTGAGGACAGGGCTGGAGTGGTCTGAAGCTGGGCTGGGGTGGGCTGGGCTGGTTGAGGACAGGGCTGGGGTGGGTCTGAAGCTGGGCTGGGGTGGTCTGGGGAGGGCTGGGCTGGTCTGGGGAGGGCTGGGGTGGTCTGAAGCTGGGCTGGGGTGGTCTGTGCTGCGCTGGCTGTGGTGGGCATTGAGGTTGGTGGTGCTGTGGCCGTGGCTGGGGGGTCCTGGGCGCTGGTCCGGGACGTTGTCTCGGTGATCCCGGGGGAGGGCTGGCTGGTTGAGGTGGATCTCCTCTGCTGTGTGAGGGCAGGGCTGGGGAGGTCTGGCTGGTTGAGGACAGGGCTGGGGAGGTCTGGCTGGTTGAGGTGGACTCCTCTGCTGTGTGAGGACAGGGCTGGGGAGGTCTGGCTGGTTGAGGACAGGGCTGGGGAGGTCTGGCTGGTTGAGGACAGGGCTGGGGAGGGCTGGCTGGTTGAGGACAGGGCTGGGGAGGTCTGGCTGGTTGAGGTGGACTCCTCTGCTGTGTGAGGGCAGGGGCTCAGTGCTGAGGGGGACATGGTGTCTCTGGGGGGTAGAGAAGGGACTCAGCGCTGAGGGGGACATGGTGTCTCTGGAGGGTAGAGAAGGGACTCAGCGCTGAGGGGGACATGGTGTCTCTGGGGGGTAGAGAAGGGGCTCAGCGCTGAGGGGGAGTGGGGACATGGGGCCTCTGGAGGGTAGAGAAGGGACTCAGCGCTGAGGGGGACATGGGGCCTCTGGAGGGTAGAGAAGGGACTCAGCGCTGAGGGGGAGTGGGGACATGGTGTCTCTGGAGGGTAGAGAAGGGACTCAGCGCTGAGGGGGACATGGTGCCTCTGGAGGGTAGAGAAGGGACTCAGCGCTGAGGGGGACATGGGGCCTCTGGAGGGTAGAGAAGGGTCTCAGCGCTGAGGGGGACATGGGGCCTCTGGAGGGTAGAGAAGGGTCTCAGCGCTGAGGGGGACATGGTGTCTCTGGAGGGTAGAGAAGGGACTCAGCGCTGAGGGGGACATGGGGCCTCTGGAGGGTAGAGAAGGGACTCAGCGCTGAGGGGGAGTGGGGACATGGGGCCTCTGGGGGGTAGAGAAGGGACTCAGCGCTGAGGGGGACATGGGGCCTCTGGGGGGTAGAGAAGGGTCTCAGCGCTGAGGGGGACATGGTGTCTCTGGAGGGTAGAGAAGGGACTCAGCGCTGAGGGGGACATGGTGTCTCTGGAGGGTAGAGAAGGGACTCAGCGCTGAGGGGGAGTGGGGACATGGGGCCTCTGGGGGATAGAGAAGGGGCTCAGCGCTGAGGGGGAGTGGGGACATGGGGCCTCTGGGGGATAGAGAAGGGGCTCAGCGCTGAGGGGGAGTGGGGACATGGGGCCTCTGGGGGATAGAGAAGGGACTCAGCGCTGAGATGGAGTGGGGACATGGGGCCTCTGGGGGGTAGAGAAGGGACTCAGCGCTGAGGGGGACATGGTGTCTCTGGGGGGTAGAGAAGGGGCTCAGCGCTGAGGGGGACATGGTGTCTCTGGGGGGTAGAGAAGGGGCTCAGCGCTGAGGGGGAGTGGGGACATGGGGCCTCTGGGGGGTAGAGAAGGGTCTCAGCGCTGAGGGGGAGTGGGGACATGGGGCCTCTGGGGGATAGAGAAGGGGCTCAGCGCTGAGGGGGACATGGGGCCTCTGGGCTCTAGTACTGCTGCTGTTCTGCTGCCACGGTGCCATGGCAACCGTTTTTGTTTGTCTGCTGCTGTTGCTAACTAGCTCTAATTTAGCTCAAAAAACAGCAAAAAGAGTGAAACCTCTTCATACAAAAAAACAACAGAAGATATATTTAAAGTTAGAGTCCGTGATCCTTTTTGGTTTACTCACTCAGTATGGTTGTTTGATGTAGTTGTATTACCTTCCCTTGCTAGGTTTGTTCCAGCTCGTTTCTTCTGGCTAGCTTGTTAGCCTGCTGGCTAGGTTTATGTTGTGTAGCTAGCTAGCGAGAGGCAAAACTTCTTCATTTGAGGCACAAAGTTACTTTTTTTTCTATTCTGATTGAATAGAGTTGTTGTTCATCACTTCTTGTTTTTCATTATTTTTTTTAGATTAGAGGTTTTATCTCATTCTGTAGCTCTCTCTTTCTCTGTCATTCAGAATCTGGGTGACAACAATGATCTGTCCCAGTGAGAGTCATTATCTAACTGCCAGGGTCTCTGTAGCCAACAGGAATAAACTAGTTCCTCAGACAGAAGACAGGGTGTATCAGAGCAGTGTGTACTATTACTGTGATAGTTTCTCTCAGTGCTGCAGAGGTAGGATCCGTTTAAGCCTGATCCTTTTCTTCCCTCAGGACGTCTACTGGCGTTACACAGACTACTTCCTGATCTGTATGGTGGAGGGTGAAGACATCCCCTTAGATGCTGGTCTTGGGTCAGTTTAGCATTTCCCCACTTATGGTTAAGGTTAGGATTGGGGGAGGTGAGGCTGATCCTAGATCTGTCCCGAGGGGAACTTCAACCCATGTGTTGCAATGGCGTCAGACTTGTAAGAGTTTGGACAGGTTTCCTCTCGTCGTGGCATCTGGAGTCTATAGTAGCAGCAGAGCTACACGCAACACTGCTGCTAATGTTACATTATATTAGCAGAGACCTGCTTTGACCCTTGACCTCAAATAATAGAAATAGAATCTCATTCTAGTCCCCCTCCTGTTTCATGCTCCCACTCCTCCTCCTCCTAATCCTCCTCCTGGTCCTCCCCCGTCCTCCAGCTCCTAGTCCCCCTCCTGTTTCATGCTCCCACTCCTCCAGCTCCTAGTCCCCCTCCTGTGTCATGCTCCCACTCCTCCTCCTCCTAGTCCTCCTCCTGGTCCTCCTCCTCCTAGTCCCCCTCCTGTGTCATGCTCCCACTCCTCCTCCTCCTAGTCCTCCTCCTGGTCCTCCCCCGTCCTCCAGCTCCTAGTCCCCCTCCCACTCCCCATCATCCTCCTAGTCCCCCTCCCACTCCTCCTCCTCCTAGTCCTCCCCCGTCCTCCAGCTCCTAGTCCCCCTCCTGTGTCATGCTCCCACTCCTCCTCCTCCTAGTCCTCCTCCTGGTCCTCCCCCGTCCTCCAGCTCCTAGTCCCCCTCCCACTCCCCCTCATCCTCCTCCTAGTCCCACTCCCCCTCATCCTCCTCCTAGTCCCCCTCCCCCTCATCCTCCTCCTAGTCCCCCTCCCCCTCATCCTCCTCCTAGACCCCCTCCCCCTCATCCTCCTCCTAGTCCCCCTCATCCTCCTCCTAGTCCCCCTCATCCTCCTCCTAGTCCCCCTCCCCCCTCAATCAATCAATCAATCAAGTTTATTTTATATAGCCCTTTGTACATCAGCTAATATCTCGAAGTGCTATACAGAAACCCAGCCTAAAACCCCAAACAGCAAGCAATGCAGGTGTAGAAGCACGGTGGCTAGGGAAACCTCCCTAGAAAGGCCAAAACCTAGGAAGAAACCTAGAGAGGAACCAGCCTATGAGGGGTGGCCAGTCCTCTTCTGGCTGTGCCGGGTGGAGATTATAACAGAACATGGCCAAGATGTTCAAATGTTCATAGATGACCAGCAGGGTCAAATAATAATAATCACAGTAGTTGTCGAGGGTGCAGCAAGTCAGCACCTCAGGAGTAAATGTCAGTTGGCTTTTCATAGCCGATCATTGAGAGTATCTCTACCGCTCCTGCTGTCTCTAGAGAGTTGAAAACAGCAGGTCTGGGACAGGTAGCTCGTCCGGTGGACAGGTCAGGGTTCCATAGCCGCAGGCAGAACAGTTGAAACTGGAGCAGCAGCATGACCTGGTGGACTGGGGACAGCAAGGAGTCATCATGCCAGGTAGTCCTGAGGCATGGTCCTAGGGCTCAGGTCCTCCGAGAGAGAGAAAGAAAGAGAGAATTAGAGAGAGCATACTTAAATTCACACAGGACACTGGAGAAATACTCCAGATATAACAGACTGACTCTAGCCCCCAGACTCAAACTACTGCAGCATAAATACTGGAGGCTGAGACAGGAGGGGTCAGGAGACACTGTGGCCCCATCCGATGATACCCCCGGACAGGGCCAAACAGGCAGGATATAACCCTACCCACTTTGCCAGACCACAGCCCCCACACAAGTAGAGGGATACCTTCAACCACCAACTTACCATCCTGAGACAAGGCCGAGTATAGCCCACAAAGATCTCCGCCACGGCACAACCCAAGGGGGGGCGCCAACCCAGACAGGAAGATCACGTCAGTGACTCAACCCACTCAATTAATGCACCCCTCCTAGGGACGGGATGGAAGAGCACCAGTAAGCCAGTGACTCAGCCCCTGTAATAGGGTTAGAGGCAGAGAACCCCAGTGGAGAGAGGGGATCCGGCCAGGCAGAGACAGAAAGGGCGGTTCGTTGCTCCAGTGGCTTTCCTTTCATAAAACAACATTCATAATGCTCCAGGGCTAATTCCGTTAGCATTTTGGCATGATTCCAGATTCAGAACATAAAACAACATTCATAATGCTCCAGGGCTAATTCCGTTAGCATTTTGGCATGATTCTAGATTCAGAACATAAAACAACATTCATAATGCTCCAGGGCTAATTCCGTTAGCATTTTGGCATGATTCTAGATTCAGAACATAAAACAACATCCATAATGCTCCAGGTGATTAATAACTGATAACTGATAGTCTGTCTCCTCTACTCCACAGATCTTACAGGTGAATATAGTGATGTAATTATTGATTATAGGTGATTGATAACTGATATTCTGTCTCCTCTACCCCACAGATCTTACAGGTGAATCTAGTGATGTAATTATTGATTATAGGTGATTGATAACTGATATTCTGTCTCCTCTACTCCACAGATCTTACAGGTGAATCTAGTGATGTAATTATTGATTATAGGTGATTGATAACTGATAGTCTGTCTCCTCTACCCCACAGATCTTACAGGTGAATCTAGTGATGTCCATGTTGCTGTATGCGTTGTTCCTAGCGTACCTCTATGGTATCCAGGCAACGCACATGGAGCGCCAGCAGCCCCCGCCCACCCAGGACCCCATCAACTCCCTCATCATCCAGCTGCTGCAGGCGGACCTGACACACGGCCGGGGGAGGCAGGGTGAGGGCCGGGACAGGCAGGCCCAGGACACATTGCCCGCCGTTGACACCCATCTGGACGACACTAAATTCCTGGAGAGACGGAGCTCGCTGTACCAGCCTATGGCAGGCCTGTCGTCCGACCTGCTGCAGCAGCAGAAACACTACAACTCTCCCCGGGTCCTGCTGAGTGAGCGCCCGCCCCTGCAGCCTCCTCCGCTGTACTCTATAGATGACTACGTGGGCAGCTCTGACAGAACCAACAAGACCCGCAGGAAGAGATACGCAGAACACAAGAGTTACCGCGGGGAGTACTCCGTCTGTGACAGCCAATCACAGTGGGTGACAGACAAGACGAATGCGGTGGACATCAGGGGTCGTCAGGTCACCGTCCTGGATCAGATAAAGACGGGAACCGCCGAAAGCAACTTTGTTAAGCAGTACTTCTATGAGACCAAGTGTCGGACTGCCAAACCTTTTAAGAGCGGCTGTCGCGGCATCGATGACAAGCACTGGAACTCGCAGTGTAAGACGTCTCAGACGTACGTCAGAGCTCTGACGCAGGACTTGACCTCTGTGGGCTGGCGCTGGATACGGATAGACACTTCCTGTGTCTGTGCGTTGTCACGGAAACACCGCAGGACGTGAACACACACGACCCGACTACAGACATTATGGAATATATTTCCTTATTGTGAAGGGGGGCGGCTGTACATATAAATTATTATTTAAGTTATGTGAAATGCATGTAGTTTCTACATGGCTATATATGATATATAAATATATTTGTTATTTATTGAAGTCATCATCAAAGGAAAAACATAAACCAAGAACTCCTAATGCTGCTCCACAGCCACCACACAGCCTAGCATCTTCAGACTCTACCATTGGGCTGGACAGTACAGCCTAGCATCTTCAGACTCTACCATGGGGCTGGACAGTACAGCCTAGCATCTTCAGACTCTACCATGGGGCTGGACAGTACAGCCTAGTATGGAGAGACTCTACCATGGGGCTGGACAGTACAGCCTAGCATCTTCAGACTCAGACCATGGATCTGGACAGTACAGCCTAGTATGGAGAGACTCTACCATTGGGCTGGACAGTACAGCCTAGTATGGAGAGACTCTACCATGGGGCTGGACAGTACAGCCTAGCATCTTCAGACTCTACCATGGGGCTAGACAGTACAGCCTAGCATCTTCAGACTCAGACCATGGAGCTGGAAAGTACAGCCTAGTATGGAGAGACTCTACCATTGGGCTGGACAGTACAGCCTAGTGTGGAGAGACTCTACCATTGGGCTGGACAGTACAGCCTAGTATGGAGAGACTCTACCATGGGGCTGGACAGTACAGCCTAGTATGGAGAGACTCTACCATGGGGCTGGACAGTACATCCTAGTATGGAGAGACTCTACCATGGGGCTGGACAGTACATCCTAGTATGGATAGACTCTACCATGGGGCTGGACAGCCTAGTATGGAGAGACTCTACCATGGGGCTGGACAGTACAGCCTAGTATGGAGAGACTCTACCATGGGGCTGGACAGTACAGCCTAGCATCTTCAGACTCAGACCATGGATCTGGACAGTACAGCCTAGTATGGAGAGACTCTACCATTGGGCTGGACAGTACAGCCTAGTATGGAGAGACTCTACCATGGGGCTGGACAGTACAGCCTAGCATCTTCAGACTCTACCATGGGGCTAGACAGTACAGCCTAGCATCTTCAGACTCAGACCATGGAGCTGGAAAGTACAGCCTAGTATGGAGAGACTCTACCATTGGGCTGGACAGTACAGCCTAGTATGGAGAGACTCTACCATTGGGCTGGACAGTACAGCCTAGTATGGAGAGACTCTACCATGGGGCTGGACAGTACAGCCTAGTATGGAGAGACTCTACCATGGGGCTGGACAGTACATCCTAGTATGGAGAGACTCTACCATGGGGCTGGACAGTACATCCTAGTATGGATAGACTCTACCATGGGGCTGGACAGCCTAGTATGGAGAGACTCTACCATGGGGCTGGACAGTACAGCCTAGTATGGAGAGACTCTACCATGGGGCTGGACAGTACAGCCTAGTATAGAGAGACTCTACCATTGGGCTGAACAGTACAGCCTAGTATGGAGAGACTCTACCATGGGGCTGAACAGTACAGCCTAGTATGGAGAGACTCTACCATGGGGCTGGACAGTACATCCTAGTATGGATAGACTCTACCATTGGGCTGGACAGCCTAGTATGGAGAGACTTTACCATGGGGCTGGACAGTACATTCTAGTATGGAGAGACTCTACCATGGGGCTGGACAGTACAGCCTAGTATGGAGAGACTCTACCATGGGGCTGGACAGTACAGCCTAGTATGGAGAGACTCTACCATTGGGCTGGACAGTACAGCCTAGTATGGAGAGACTCTACCATGGGGCTGGACAGTACATCCTAGTATGGAAAAGACTCTACCATTGGGCTGGACAGTACATCCTAGTGTGGAGAGACTCTACCATTGGGCTGGACAGTACAGCCTAGTATGGAGAGACTCTACCATTGGGCTGGACAGTACAGCCTAGTATGGATAGACTCTACCATGGGGCTGGACAGTACATCTTAGTATGGAGAGACTCTACCATGGGGCTAGACAGTACAGCCTAGTATGGAGAGACTCTACCATGGGGCTGGACAGTACATCCTAGTATGGAGAGACTCTACCATGGGGCTGGATAGCCTAGTATGGAGAGACTCTACCATTGGGCTGGATAGCCTAGTATGGAGAGACTCTACCATTGGGCTGGACAGTACATCCTAGTATGGAGAGACTCTACCATTGGGCTGGATAGCCTAGTATGGAGAGACTCTACCATTGGGCTGGACAGTACATCCTAGTATGGAGAGACTCTACCATGGGGCTGGACAGTACATCCTAGTATGGAGAGACTCTACCATTGGGCTGGACAGTACAGCCTAGTATGGAGAGACTCTACCATTGGGCTGGACAGTACAGCCTAGTATGGAGAGACTCTACCATTGGGCTGGACAGTACAGCCTAGTATGGAGAGACGACGATGTGCCTTGTTGATATACCTAGGGCAGCAGATGAAAAAGAGGATATGACATCACTAGGGGATATGACATCACTAGGTGTGGAGTACAGGATCTACACCGTCATCCAGCTCATTCTATGACATCACTGCTCTGACTGTTGAAAACAGAAATCTGGTCCAAACGCTATTGTGGACTAAATATGTACTGAATGGATATATGGACAAACCACCAACATGTACAGCTATACGACACACGCGTGCTGATATACAGCAGACCAGACATGTCTGGGTTTTCCATGATGTAGTAACTAATGCTTTTGATGTATCATCCAGGCTCAACACATGAGGTCTGATATGGAGCTTTTTCTACCAAACACCTGGGTGACCTCTGACCTGGAAGAGCTGTGGCTGTAGGGAGGCTGGGCAGTATGCATGGAGCACATGGAGCAGGTCTGGCTGGCCTCATTAGGTCATGTTCCACTAATGTTATCAGGACCAAAGCCTCTCAGCCCAGTCCTCTCCCTGTTAATCTGGTCCTGTCTGACTGTCTCCAGCCTCTAACACTAAACCCACCTCTCTAAGCCTAAAGCCACCTCCACTCTCTAAGCCTAAAGCCACCTCCACTCTCTAAGCCTAAAGCCACCTCCACTCTCTAAGCCTAAAGCCACCTCCACTCTCTAAGCCTAAAGCCACCCCCACTCTCTAAGCCTAAAGCCACCTTCACTCTCTAAGCCTAAAGCCACCTCCACTCTCTAAGCCTAAAGCCACCTCCACTCTCTAAGCCTAAAGCCAACTCCACTCTCTAAGCCTAAAGCCACCTCCACTCTCTAAGCCTAAAGCCACCTCCACTCTCTAAGCCTAAAGCCATCTCCACTCTCTAAGCCTAAAGCCACCTCTACTCTCTAAGCCTAAAGCCACCTCCACTCTCTAAGCCTAAAGCCATCTCCACTCTTTAAGCCTAAAGCCACCTCCACTCTCTAAGCCTAAAGCCACCTCCACTCTCTAAGCCTAAAGCCACCAACCTCTAACCCTGGTGAATGCTCACCTCTATGTTTGGTGACACCCCGCCCTGAGTACAGTGGAACAGTATGATAGACCCTAGTAAAACTTGATAGAACCTGATAGAACCTCAGAACCTGGTAGAATCCCAGAACATCAGAATCTGATAGAACCTGGTAGAACGTCAGAACCTGGTAGAACGTCAGAATCTGGTAGAACCTGGTAGAACATCAGAACCTGGTAGAACCTCAGAACCTGGTAGAACGTCAGAACCTGGTAGAACGTCAGAACCTGGTAGAACCTGGTAGAACATCAGAACCTGGTAGAACGTCAGAACCTGGTAGAACCTGGTAGAACATCAGAACCTGGTAGAACCTCAGAACCTGGTAGAACGTCAGAACCTGGTAGAACCTGGTAGAACATCAGAACCTGGTAGAACCTCAGAACCTGGTAGAACCTCAGAACCTGGTAGAATCTAGTAGAACCCGAGTGAACCCAGTAGAACCTGATAGATCTCTGTGATGTCAAGGGCAAGCAGCAGGTAGGTCGTCCTATAGAACGTTTAGTGGTTCAGTGAGTGTTGAGGCAGGTTAGCAGGCAGGTAGCAGGCCCACATCAGACCGTGCCATAGCTAATGACATCGTGTCTTAGGGAGTGGAAAGCTGCCTAAGGAGATGTTCATCTGTGCAGAGCTAGGATTGAAACCACTAAGCTACCCTGTAAGATGCTTTACGACAGGACAATCCCAGCCTCAGATCTCTGTCGGCGGGCTTTTACCTAAATCATGCATTGATGTCATTTGGAAGTCTGGAGGACAGAGTTGTGTGTTGCATAAGACCTCAGGCTTCCTGTGGGCTACTAGGTCTGACAGCAATGCCAGAGAGCTATTCATAAGACTTCCAGGTCAGAGGTCAGAGGTTAGAGATGGTCAGTTGGTTCAGGTTCAGACACTAAATCTGACACCTGTCTATCAAACTAACCCTACCAAACAAACAACCCTGACCCTTAACCCTACCTCACCCTGACCCCTAACCCTACCCCTAACCCCTAACCCTAACCCTACCCCTAACCCTGACCCCTAACCCTACCCCTACCAAACAAACAACCCTGACCCTTAACCCTACCTCAGTAACCCTACCAAACAAACAACCCTGACCCTTAACACTACCTCAGTAACCCTACCTCACCCTGACCCCTAACCCTACCCCTACCAAACAAACAACCCTGACCCTTAACCCTACCTAACCCTGACCCCTAACACTACCTCAGTAACCCTACCTCACCCTGACCCCTAACCCTAACCCCTAACCCTAACCCCTAACACTACCTCAGTAACCCTACCTAACCCTGACCCCTAACCATACCCCTAACCCCTAACCCTAACCCTGACCCCTAACACTACCTAACCCTGACCCCTAACACTACCTCAGTAACCCTACCTCACCCTGACTCCTAACCCTACCCCTAACCCCTAACCCTACCCCTAACCCTACCTCACTAACCCTACCTAACCCCGAACCCTAACCCTACCCCTAACCCTACCTCACTAACCCTATCTAACCCTGACCCCTAACCCCTGACCCCTAACCCTGACCCCTAACACTACCTCAGGGTCAGAGAAGACCTGTCAACCTCAATGTATTGGGAGGAACATCCACACAACCATCACAGAACATTCACACAACCATCACAGAACATTTACACAACCATCACAAAACATCCACACAACCATCACAAAACATCCACACAACCATCACAGAACATCCATACAACCATCACAGAACATCCATACAACCATCACAAAACATCCACACAACCATCACAGAACATCCACACAACCATCACAGAACATCCACACAACCATCACAGAACATTCACACAACCATCACAGAACATTTACACAACCATCACAGAACATCCACACAACCATCACAGAACATTCATGCAACCATCACAGAACATTTACACAAATTGTAAAATTACAGCCCACAGCCCACAGCCCACAGCCCACAGCCCACAGCCCACAGCTCACAGGCACATAGAGACAGCTAAACCCGACAAACTCAGGCAGCTAACACAGAGCTAACAAAGTGACTAAAGCTTTGATGCAGGGATGGGGAGGTTGACAAATTCTCCAACTCCAGTAGAATTATAAAGCTGTACGATGTTGATACAGGCACCACTAGAAACAACCTGACTCAAATATAGACCCAATCTGACCCAAATATAGACCTTTAACAACCTGACCCAAATATAGACCCAATCTGACCAAAATATAGACCTTTAACAACCTGACCCAGATATAGACCTTTAACAACCTGACCCAAATATAGACCTTTAACAACCTGACCCAAACATAGACCTTTAACAACCTGACTCAAATATAGACCCAACCTGACCAAAATATAGACCTTTAACAACCTGACCCAAATATAGACCCAACCTGACCCAGATATAGACCTTTAACAACCTGACCCAAATATAGACCTTTAACAACCTGACCCAAATATAGACCTTTAACAACCTGACCCAAATATAGACCTTTAACAACCTGACTCAAATATAGACCTTTAACAACCTGACCCAAATATAGACCTTTAACAACCTGACCCAAACATAGACCTTTAACAACCTGACTCAAATATAGACCCAACCTGACCAAAATATAGACCTTTAACAACCTGACCCAAATATAGACCTTTAACAACCTGACTCAAATAAAGACCCAATCTGACCCAAATATAGACCTTTAACAACCTGACCCAAATATAGACCTTTAACAACCTGACCCAGATATAGACCTTTAACAACCTGACCCAAATATAGACCTTTAACAACCTGACCCAGATATAGACCTTTAACAACCTGACCCAAATATAGACCTTTAACAACCTGACCCAGATATAGACCTTTAACAACCTGACCCAAATATAGACCTTTAACAACATGACCCAAATATAGACCTTTAAGAACCTGACCCAAACATAGACCTTTAACAACCTGACCCAAACATAGACCTTTAACAACCTGACACAAATATAGACCTTTAACAACCTGACCCAAATATAGACCCAACCTGACTCAAATATAGACCTTTAACAACCTGACCCAGATATAGACCTTTAACAATCTGACCCAAATATAGACCTTTAACAACCTGACCCAAATATAGACCTTTAACAACCTGACCCAAATATAGACCTTTAACAACCTGACCCAAATATAGACCCAATCTGACCCAAATATAGACCTTTAACAACCTGACCCAAATATAGACCTTTAACAACCTGACCAAAATATAGACCCAACCTGACCCAAATATAGACCCAACCTGACCCAGATATAGACCTTTAACAACCTGACCCAAATATAGACCTTTAACAACCTGACCAAAATATAGACCCAACCTGACCCAAATATAGACCCAACCTGACCCAGATATAGACCTTTAACAACCTGACCCAAATATAGACCTTTAAGAACCTGACCCAAATATAGACCTTTAACAACCTGACCCAAATATAGACCCAACCTGACCCAAATATAGACCTTTAACAACCTGACCCAAATATAGACCTTTAACAATCTGACCCAGATATAGACCTTTAACAACCTGACTCAAATATAGACCTTTAACAACCTGACCCAGATATAGACCTTTAACAACCTGACCCAAATATAGACCTTTAACAACCTGACCCAGATATAGACCTTTAACAATCTGACTCAAATATAGACCTTTAACAACCTGACCCAAATATAGACCTTTAACAACCTGACTCAAATATAGACCTTTAACAATCTGACTCAAATATAGACCCAACCTGACCCAAATATAGACCCAACCTGACCCAGATATAGACCTTTAACAACCTGACCCAGATATAGACCTTTAACAACCTGACTCAAATATAGACCTTTAACAACCTGACCCAAATATAGACCTTTAACAACCTGACCCAAATATAGACCTTTAACAACCTGACCCAAATATAGACCTTTAACAACCTGACCCAGATATAGACCTATAACAACCTGACTCAAATATAGACCTTTAACAATCTGACTCAAATATAGACCTTTAACAACCTGACCCAAATATAGAGGGGGTTGAGAACCAATTACCTATAGGGTGGAACAAAGAGGGGGTTGGAACCAATTACCTATAGAGTGGAACAGAGAGGGGGTTAGAACCAATTACCTATAGGGTGGAACAAAGAGGGGGTTAGAACCAATTACCTATAGAGTGGAACAGACAGGGGGTTAGAACCAATGACCTATAGAGTGGAACAGACAGGGGGTTAGAACCAATGACCTATAGGGTGGAACAGACAGGGGGTTAGAACCATTGACCTATAGAGTGGAACAGAGAGGGGGTTAGAACCAATGACCTATAGAGTGGAACATCATTGTTGCATTGTTCTCTTGTGATAACAGCTGGAGAAGAACTGGCCACCCACACCAGTACAGATAGGAGTTCTCCCACAGACCTACACCCTGCCTTTCTACAACACACACCAGTACAGATAGGAGTTCTCCCACAGACCTACACCCTGCCTTTCTACAACACACACCAGTACAGATAGGAGTTCTCCCACAGACCTACACCCTGCCTTTCTACAACACACACCAGTACAGATAGGAGTTCTCCCACAGACCTACACCCTGCCTTTCTACAACACACACCAGTACAGATAGGAGTTCTCCCACAGACCTACACCCTGCCTTTCTACAACACACACCAGTACACTTTATTACACACTCATACACTCCAATACACTTTAATACACACCAATACACACCAGTACACTTTATTACACACTCATACACACCAATACACTTTAATACACACTAATACACACCAGTACACTTTATTACACACTCATACACTCCAATACACTTTAATACACACTAATACACACCAGTACACTTTATTACACACTCATACACTCCAATACACTTTAATACACACTAATACACACCAGTACACTTTATTACACACTCATACACTCCAATACACTTTAATACACACCAATACACACCAGTACACTTTATTACACACTCATACACTCCAATACACTTTCATACACACTAATACACACCAGTACACTTTAATACACACTAATACACACCAGTACACTTTATTAAACACTCATACACTCCAATACACTTTAATACACTAATACACACCAGTACACTTTATTACACACTCATACACTCCAATACACTTTAATACACACTCATACACCTGGACAGGTCTGACTAACTCAATGTCACTAGAACCCATTGGATATTCTGTCCTATGGTTTCTATTGGTTGGGAGGACAGTGCCCTGCTGTTAACGCTGTAGTAGACACTAGAACCCATTGGATATTCTGTCCTATGGTTTCTATTGGTTGGGAGGACAGTGTCCTGCTGTTACCGTGCCAACTCAATGTCACTAGAACCCATTGGATATTCTGTCCTATGGTTTCTATTGGTTGGGAGGACAGTGCCCTGCTGTTACCGTACTAACTCGATGTCACTCCGGCTGCTTCTAACCACTTGGTGTTAAAAGCCACATACGACCTCCAGTGCTGAATCCAATGCATTTCCTGGATGAGGAATGTTGTTTCCTTCTTCTGTAGAGTTCACAGCTATTCAATGAGGAGATTGTGCCAAACACAGCACATTTAAGGACAGCTACAGGATACGTGCCCCCCCCCCCCCCAGCCCCCCCCCAGCCCCCCCCAGCCCCCCAGCCCCCCCCCCCAGCCCCCTCCAGCCCCCCAGCCCCCCAGCCCCCCCCAGCCCCCTCCAGCCCCCCAGCCCCCCCCCCAGCCCCCCCCAGCCCCCCAGCCCCCCCCCCGCCCCCCAGCCCCCTCCAGCCCCCCAGCCCCCCAGCCCAAAGAGACTCTGTCCTCTGTCCTCTATTCATCTGACTACTGAGAGCTGACTCCAGAGCAGCGCTTAAAGACTCTGTCCTCTATTCATCTGACTACTGAGAGCTGACTCCAGAGCAGCGCTTAAAGACTCTGTCCTCTATTCATCTGACTACTGAGAACTGACTCCAGATCAGCGCTTAAAGACTCTGTCCTCTATTCATCTGACTACTGAGAGCTGACCCCAGAGCAGCGCTTAAAGACTCTGTCCTCTATTCATCTGACTACTGAGAGCTGACCCCAGAGCAGCACTTAAAGACTCTGTCCTCTGTCCTCTATTCATCTGACTACTGAGAGCTGACCCCAGAGCAGCGCTTAAAGACGCTATTCCTTTGACTCTACCGTCTCCAACAGATCAGCACTCACAGCCCGTCTGCCCGTCTGTCCGTCCATCTGTGTGGTGAAACATGAATAAACACATGACTATGTTTTCTATAACTCTCTACCTGTGTGTGTTATTACTGAGTTACATCCTGTGGGTCTGGGACTGTCCAGCAGTAGGCTCCAATGACAGAGACAGAAAGAGGCAGGGAAAAGGAGAGAGAGAGAGGGAGGGAGGCTGCGAGAGAGGGAGGGAGAGAGGCTGCCAGAGAGGGAGGGTGAGAGAGAGAGAGGGAGCGAGAGAGAGACAAAGAGAGGAAGGAAGAGAGAGAGAGGGAGGTAGAGAGAGAGAAGGGAGAGAGAGGGAGGTAGAGAGAGAGAAGGGAGAGAGTGGGAGGGAGATAGAGCGAGAGGAGGGAGAGAGAGAGGGAGGTAGAGGGAGAGGAGGGAGAGAGAGAGGGAGGTAGAGAGAGAGGGAGGGAGAGAGGCTGCCAGAGAGGGAGGGAGAGAGGCTGCCAGAGCGGGAGGGAGAGAGAGAGAGGAGGTAGAGAGAGATGAAGGGAGAGAGGCTACCAGAGAGGGAGGAAGGGAGAGAGAGAGGGAGGAAGGGAGAGAGAGAGGGAGGAAGGGAGAGAGATACAGTTGAAGTCGGAAGTTTACATACACCTTAGCCAAATACATTTAAACTCAGTTTTTCACAATTCCTGACATTTAATCCTAGTAAAAATTCCCTGTCTTAGGTCAGTTAGGATCACCACTTTATTGTAAGAATGTGAAATGTCAGAATAATAGTAGAGAGAATGATTTATTTCAGCTTTTATTTCTTTCATCACATTCCCAGTGGGTCAGAAGTTTACATACACTCAATTAGTATTTGGTAGCATTGCCTTTAAATTGTTTAACTTGGGTCAAACGTTTCGGGTAGCCTTCCACAACCTTCCCACAATAAGTTGGGTGCATTTTGGCCCATTCCTCCAGACGGAGCTGGTGTAACTGAGTCAGGTTTGTAGGCCTCCTTGCTCGCACACGCTTTTTCAGTTCTGCCCACACATTTTCTATAGGTTTGAGGTCAGGCTTTGTGATGGCCACTCCAATACCTTGACTTTGTTGTCCTTAAGCTATTTTGCCACAACTTTGGAAGTATGCTTGGGGTCATTGTCCATTTGGAAGACCCATTTGCGACCAAACTTTTAACTTCCTGATTGATGTCTTGAGATGTTGCTTCAATGTATCCACATAATTTTCCTCCTCATGATGCCATCTATTTTGTGAAGTGCACCAGTCCCTCCTGCAGCAAAGCACCCCCACAACATGATGCTGCCACCCCCGTGCTTCACGGTTGGGATGGTGTTCTTCGCCTTGCAAGCCTCCCCCTTTTTCCTCCAAACATAATGATGGTCATTATGGCCAAACATTTTTTTGTTTTGTTTCATCAGATCAGAGGCCATTTCTCCAAAAATTACGATCTTTGTCCCCATGTGCAGTTGCAAACCGTAGTCTGGCTTTTTTACGGCGGTTTTGGAGCAGTGGTTTCTTCCTTGCTGAGCGGCCTTTCAGCTTACGTCAATATAGGACTCGTTTTACTGTGGATATAGATACGTTTGTACCTGTTTCCTTCAGCTTCTTCACAAGGTCCATTGCTGTTGTTCTGGGATTGATTTGCACTTTTCTCTAGGAGACAGAATGCGTCTCCTTCCTGAGCGGTATGATGGCTGCATTGTCCCATGGTGTTTATACTTGTGTACTATTGTTTGTACAGATGAACATGGTATCTTTAGGTGTTTGGAAATTGCTCCCAAGGATGAACCAGACTTGTGGAGGTCTACAATGTTTTTTCTGAGGTCTTGGCTGATTTCTTTTGATTTTCCCATGATGTCAAGCAAAGAGGCACTGAGTTTGAAGGTAGTCCTTGAAATACATCCACAGGTACACCTCCAATTGACTGAAATTATGTCAATTAGCCTATCAGAAGCTTCTAAAGCCATGACATCATTTTATGGAATTTTCCAAGCTGTTTAAAGGCACAGTCAACTTAGTGTATGTACATTTCTCACACACTGGAATTGTGATAAAGTGAATTATAAGTGAAATAATTTGTCTGTAAATAATTGTTGGGAAAATGACTCGTGTCATGCACAAAGTAGATGTCCTAACCGACTTGCCAAAACTAGAGTTTGTTAAAAACTTCATATGGCTGCAATCCCGGTAACGGGATCGATATGACAACAGCCAGTGAAAGTGCAGGGCGCCAAATTCAAAAAACTGAAATCTCATAATTAAAATTCCTCAGACATACATGTGTCCTATATCATTTTAAAAGGTAATCTTGTTGTTAATCCCACCAAAGTGTCCGATTTCAAATATGCTTTTCAGCGAAAGCACTACAAACGATTATGCTAGGTCACACCAAACCACAATAAGCACAGCCATTTTTCCATCGAAAGATAGCAGTCAGAAAAAGCAGAATATAGCTAAAATTAATCACTAACCTTTGATGATCTTCATCAGATGACACTCATAGGACTTCATGTTACACAATACATGCATGTTTTGTTTGATAAAGTTCATATTTATATAAAAAAATCTGAGTTTACATTGGCGCACGTTACATTCACTAGTTCCAAAAACATCCAGTGATAGTGCATAGCCACATCGTTTCAACAGAAATACTCATCATAAATGTAGATGATAATACAAGTTGTACACGTGGAATTATAGATATACCTCTCCTTAATGCCACCGCTGTATCAGACTTAAAAAAAAGTTTACGGAAAAAGCAAACCATGCAATAATCTGAGACGGAGCTCAGAACAAGAGTCAAATTAGCCGCCATGTTGGAGTCAACAGAAACCAGAAATGACATGATAAATATTCCCTTACCTTTGATGATCTTCATCAGAATGCAATCCCAGGAATCCCAGGTCCACAAAAATGCTTGATTTGTTCGATAATGTCCGTTATTTATGTCCAATTAGCTAATTTGGTTAGCGCGTTTGGTAAACAATTCCAAAGTCACAAAGCGCGTTCACTAAAACGTGATGAAATGTCCAAAAGTTCCGTAACAGTCAGTAGAAACATCTCAATCGATTTATTGAATCAATCTTTATAATGTTGTTAACATACATCTTGAATAACGTTCCAACCGGAGAATTACATTGACTTCAGTTGAGCGATGGAACAGAGCTGCCTCTCGCGTGAACGCGCGTGGTCAAAGCGTGGTCACCTCAAGGCAGTGGTTACTCATTCCTGTCTCCTTCGGCCCCCCTTCACAGTAGAGTCATCAGACAAAGTTCTATTGACTGTTGACATCTAGTGGAAGCCGTAGGAAGTGAAAACTCATCCATATCTCGCTGTAATTTCAACGGGAGCTTGGTTGAAAATCTACCAGCCTCAGAAAAAATCCAAACATGAAGGGGGTCTCACCTAGACCTATACCCCAGTCCAGCCTGACCCAGCCACCTCCCCTCTCACCTAGACCCCAGCTCTCTCCTCCAGCTCCAGTCCAGCCTGACCCAGTCCAACTCCTCAGTATGTTACCTGAACCAGCCACATCCCCTCTCACCTAGACCCCAGCTCTCTCCTCCAGCTCCAGTCCAGCCTGACCCAGTCCAACTCCTCAGTATGTTACCTAACCCAGCCACATCCCCTCTCACCTAGACCCCAGCTCTCTCCTCCAGCTCCAGTCCAGCCTGACCCAGTCCAACTCCTCAGTATGTTACCTAACCCAGCCACATCCCCTCTCACCTAGACCCCAGCTCTCTCCTCCAGCTCCAGTCCAGCCCAGCGGAATGAGGTCAGAGATTTGGACAAACATCGCTCCAGGATACAGTCCTGCTGAGTTGGGAATTGTGCTCCCCCCGTCCATCCTCGGCTCCCCCCTGCCTGCCGCCCAGAACCCCCCCCACCACCCCGCCCACAGCAGGAGCAGGAAGTCCAGCAGCAGCAACAACACAAGTTGGCTGTCTATAAATATCAGGAGTGTAAAGTCTTAGACTACGTCCCAAATGGCACCCTACTCCCTATATAGTGCACTACTTTAGACCAGGGCCCTATAGAACCCTATTCCCTATATATAGTGCACTACTTTAGACCAGGGCCCTATAGAACCCTATTCCCTATATAGTGCACTACTTTAGACCAGGGCCCTATAGAACCCTATTCCCTATATATAGTGCAATACTTTAGACCAGGGCCCTATAGAACCCTATTCCCTATATAGGGCACTACTTTAGACCAGGGCCCTATAGAACCCTATTCCCTATATAGGGCACTACTTTAGACCAGGGCCCTATAGGACCCTATTACCTATATATGGCACTACTTTAGACCAGGGCCCATAGGGAATAGGGTGCACTACTTTTGACCAGGGCCCATAGGGAATAGGGTGCACTACTTTTGACCAGAGCCCATAGGGAATAGGGTGCTATTTGGGACACAGGCCCTGTGTGCTCTGTATTTCCTGGAATAGCCGTGACAATAGTTAAACAAGACATAAGCCTCTCAGAGAGTTAACACTCATCCCTGTCAAGACTCCCTCGTGACAACAGCCTCTGACCAGTCACTCCAGGTCATCTGCCATCCAGCACTGCAGCTGAAGACCTCACTGACTTGACACTGTTGATGTACACAATAACACATACATATGGTCACATCATAGCAGGGAATGGGTGATATAACTAAATAGTGGAATATTATAATGGTGATATAACTAGCTAGTAGAATATTATAATGGGTGATATAACTAGCTAGTAGAATATTATAATGGTGATATAACTAGCTAGTAGACTATTATAATGGTGATATAACTAGCTAGTAGAATATTATAATGGGTGATATAACTAGCTAGTAGAATATTATAATGGTGATATAACTAGCTAGTAGACTATTATAATGGTGATATAACTAGCTAGTATAATATTATAAATGGGTGATATAAATAGCTAGTAGACTATTATAATGGTGATATAACTAGCTAGTAGATTATTATAATGGTGATATAACTAGCTAGTAGAATATTATAATGGGTGATATAACTAGCTAGTAGATTATTATAATGGGTGATATAACTAGCTAGTAGAATATTATAATGGTGATATAACTAGCTAGTAGAATATTATAATGGTGATATAACTAGCTAGTAGAATATTATAATGGTGATATAACTAGCTAGTAGAATATTATAATGGTGATATAACTAGCTAGTAGAATATTATAATGGTGATATAACTAGCTAGTGGATTATTATAATGGGTGATATAACTAGCTAGTAGAATATTACAATGGGTGATATAACTAGCTAGTAGAATATTATAATGGTGTTATAACTAGCTAGTAGAATATTATAATGGTGATATAACTAGCTAGTAGAATATTATAATGGTGATATAACTAGCTAGTATAATATTATAATGGGTGATATAACTAGCTAGTGGATTATTATAATGGGTGATATAACTAGCTAGTGGATTATTATAATGGGTGATATAACTAGCTAGTAGAATATTACAATGGGTGATATAACTAGCTAGTAGAATATTATAATGGTGCTATAACTAGCTAGTAGAATATTATAATGGTGATATAACTAGCTAGTATAATATTATAATGGTGATATAACTAGCTAGTAGATTATTATAATGGGTGATATAACTAGCTATTAGAATATTATAATGGTGATATAACTAGCTAGTAGATTATTATAATGGGTGATAAAACTAGCTAGTAGAATAGCATAATGGGTGATATAACTAGCTAGTAGAATAGTACAATGGGTGATATAACTAGCTAGTAGAATATTACAATGGTGATATAACTAGCTAGTAGATTATTATAATGGGTGATATAAATAGCTAGTAGACTATTATAATGGTGATATAACTAGCTAGTAGACTAGTATAATGGGTGATATAACTAGCTAGTAGAATAGTACAATGGGTGATATAACTAGCTAGTAGAATAGTAAATGGGTGATATAACTAGCTAGTAGAATATTACAATGGTGATATAACTAGCTAGTAGATTATTATAATGGGTGATATAAATAGCTAGTAGAATATTATATTGGTGATATAACTAGCTAGTATAATATTATAATGGGTGATATAACTAGCTAGTGGATTATTATAATGGGTGATATAACTAGCTAGTGGATTATTATAATGGGTGATATAACTAGCTAGTAGAATATTACAATGGGTGATATAACTAGCTAGTAGAATATTATAATGGTGCTATAACTAGCTAGTAGAATATTATAATGATGATATAACTAGCTAGTATAATATTATAATGGTGATATAACTAGCTAGTAGATTATTATAATGGGTGATATAACTAGCTATTAGAATATTATAATGGTGATATAACTAGCTAGTAGATTATTATAATGGGTGATATAACTAGCTATTAGAATATTATAATGGTGATATAACTAGCTAGTAGATTATTATAATGGGTGATAAAACTAGCTAGTAGAATAGCATAATGGGTGATATAACTAGCTAGTAGAATAGTACAATGGGTGATATAACTAGCTAGTAGAATATTACAATGGTGATATAACTAGCTAGTAGATTATTATAATGGGTGATATAAATAGCTAGTAGACTATTATAATGGTGATATAACTAGCTAGTAGACTAGTATAATGGGTGATATAACTAGCTAGTAGAATAGTACAATGGGTGATATAACTAGCTAGTAGAATAGTAAATGGGTGATATAACTAGCTAGTAGAATATTACAATGGTGATATAACTAGCAAGTAGATTATTATAATGGGTGATATAAATAGCTAGTAGAATATTATATTGGTGATATAACTAGCTAGTATAATATTATAATGGGTGATATAACTAGCTAGTGGATTATTATAATGGGTGATATAACTAGCTAGTGGATTATTATAATGGGTGATATAACTAGCTAGTAGAATATTACAATGGGTGATATAACTAGCTAGTAGAATATTATAATGGTGCTATAACTAGCTAGTAGAATATTATAATGATGATATAACTAGCTAGTATAATATTATAATGGTGATATAACTAGCTAGTAGATTATTATAATGGGTGATATAACTAGCTATTAGAATATTATAATGGTGATATAACTAGCTAGTAGATTATTATAATGGGTGATATAACTAGCTATTAGAATATTATAATGGTGATATAACTAGCTAGTAGATTATTATAATGGGTGATAAAACTAGCTAGTAGAATAGCATAATGGGTGATATAACTAGCTAGTAGAATAGTACAATGGGTGATATAACTAGCTAGTAGAATATTACAATGGTGATATAACTAGCTAGTAGATTATTATAATGGGTGATATAAATAGCTAGTAGACTATTATAATGGTGATATAACTAGCTAGTAGACTAGTATAATGGGTGATATAACTAGCTAGTAGAATAGTACAATGGGTGATATAACTAGCTAGTAGAATAGTACAATGGGTGATATAACTAGCTAGTAGAATATTACAATGGTGATATAACTAGCTAGTAGATTATTATAATGGGTGATATAAATAGCTAGTAGAATATTATAATGGTGATATAACTAGCTAGTAGACTATTATAATGGTGATATAACTAGCTAGTAGAATATTACAATGGGTGATATAACTAGCTAGTAGATTATTATAATGGGTGATATAAATAGCTAGTAGAATATTATAATGGGTGATATAAATAGCTAGTAGAATATTATAATGGTGATATAACTAGCTAGTAGATTATTATAATGGTGATATAACTAGCTAGTAGAATAGTACAATGGGTGATATAACTAGCTAGTAGACTATTATAATGGGTGATATAACTAGCTAGTAGACTATTATAATGGGTGATATAACTAGCTAGTACACTATTATAATGGGTGATATAACTAGCTAGTAGAATAGTACAATGGGTGATATAACTAGCTAGTAGAATAGTACAATGGGTGATATAACTAGCTAGTAGAATAGTACAATGGGTGATATAACTAGCTAGTAGAATAGTACAATGGGTGATATAACTAGCTAGTAGAATAGTACAATGGGTGATATAACTAGCTAGTAGAATAGTACAATCGGTGATATAACTAGCTAGTAGACTATTATAATGGGTTATATAACTAGCTAGTAGAATATTATAATGGTGATATAACTAGCTAGTAGACTATTATAATGGGTGATATAACTAGCTAGTAGAATATTATAATGGTGATATAACTAGCTAGTAGATTATTATAATGGGTGATATAAATAGCTAGTAGAATATTATAATGGTGCTATAACTAGCTAGTAGAATATTATAATGGGTGATATAAATAGCTAGTAGAATATTATTATGGTGATATAACTAGCTAGTAGACTATTATAATGGGTGATATAACTAGCTAGTAGAATAGTACAATGGGTGATATAACTAGCTAGTAGAATAGTACAATGGGTGATATAACTAGCTAGTAGAATAGTACAATGGGTGATATAACTAGCTAGTAGACTATTATAATGGGTTATATAACTAGCTAGTAGAATATTATAATGGTGATATAACTAGCTAGTAGACTATTATAATGGGTGATATAACTAGCTAGTAGAATATTATAATGGTGATATAACTAGCTAGTAGATTATTATAATGGGTGATATAAATAGCTAGTAGAATATTATAATGGTGCTATAACTAGCTAGTAGAATATTATAATGGGTGATATAAATAGCTAGTAGAATATTATTATGGTGATATAACTAGCTAGTAGACTATTATAATGGGTGATATAACTAGCTAGTAGAATAGCACAATGGGTGATATAACTAGCTAGTATACTATTATAATGGGTGATATAACTAGCTAGTAGACTATTATAATGGGTTATATAACTAGCTAGTAGAATAGTACAATGGGTGATATAACTAGCTAGTAGAATAGTACAATGGGTGATATAACTAGCTAGTAGACAATTATAATGGGTTATATAACTAGCTAGTAGAATATTATAATGGTGATATAACTAGCTAGTAGACTATTATAATGGGTGATATAACTAGCTAGTAGAATATTATAATGGTGATACAACTAGCTAGTAGAATATTATAATGGTGATATAACTAGCTAGTAGATTATTATAATGGGTGATATAAATAGCTAGTAGAATATTATAATGGTGATATAACTAGCTAGTAGATTATTATAATGGTGATATAACTAGCTAGTAGAATATTATAATGGTGATATAACTAGCTAGTAGATTATTATAATGGGTGATATAAATAGCTAGTAGAATATTATAATGGTGATATAACTAGCTAGTAGATTATTATAATGGGTGATATAACTAGCTAGTAGAATATTATAATGGTGATATAACTAGCTAGTAGATTATTATAATGGGTGATATAAATAGCTAGTAGAATATTATTATGGTGATATAACTAGCTAGTAGAATATTACAATGGGTGATATAACTAGCTAGTAGACTATTATAATGGGTTATATAACTAGCTAGTAGAATAGTACAATGGGTGATATAACTAGCTAGTAGAATAGTACAATGGGTGATATAACTAGCTAGTAGACTATTATAATGGGTGATATAACGAGCTCGAAGAATATTATAATGGGTGATATAACTAGCTAGTATATTATTATAATGGTGATATAAATAGCTAGTAGAATATTACAATGGGTGATAAAACTAGCTAGTGGATTATTATAATGGTGATATAACTAGCTAGTAGAATATTATAATGGTGATATAAGTAGCTAGTATAATATTATAATGGTGATATAACTAGCTAGTAGAATATTACAATGGTGATATAACTAGCTAGTAGAATATTATAATGGTGATATAAGTAGCTAGTAGAATATTATAATGGTGATATAACTAGCTAGTAGAATATTACAATGGTGATATAACTAGCTAGTAGAATATTATAATGGTGATATAAGTAGCTAGTAGAATATTATAATGGTGATATAACTAGCTAGTAGAATATTACAATGGTGATATAACTAGCTAGAGGGAGGGAGAGTGTAGATGACAGTAGAGATGCGAGGGGAGGGTAAGGGACAGGAGAGATGTTGGGGGAGTCTAGAGGACAGGAGAGATGTTGGGGGACTGTAGAGGACAGGAGAGATGTGGGGGGAGTGTAGAGGACAGGAGAGATGTGGGGGGAGTCTAGAGGACAGGAGAGATGTTGGGGGACTGTAGAGGACAGGAGAGATGTGGGGGGAGTGTAGAGGACAGGAGAGATGTGGGGGGAGTCTAGAGGACAGGAGAGATGTGGGGGGAGTGTAGAGGACAGGAGAGATGTGGGGGGAGTCTAGAGGACAGGAGAGATGTGGGGGGAGTCTAGAGGACAGGAGAGATGTGGGGGGAGTCTAGAGGACAGGAGAGAGATGGGGGGAGTCTAAAGGACAGGAGAGATGTGGGGGGAGTCTAGAGGACAGGAGAGATGTGGGGGGAGTGTAGAGGACAGGAGAGATGTGGGGGGAGTCTAGAGGACAGGAGAGATGTGGGGGGAGTCTAGAGGACAGGAGAGATGTGGGGGGAGTCTAGAGGACAGGAGAGATTTGGGGGGAGTCTAGAAGACAGGAGAGATGTGGGGGGAGTGTAGAGGACAGGAGAGATGTGGGGGGAGTCTAGAGGACAGGAGAGATGTGGGGGGAGTCTAGAGGACAGGAGAGAGATGGGGGGAGTCTAAAGGACAGGAGAGATGTGGGGGGAGTCTAGAGGACAGGAGAGATGTGGGGGGAGTCTAGAGGACAGGAGAGATGTGGGGGGAGTCTAGAGGACAGGAGAGATGTGGGGGGAGTGTAGAGGACAGGAGAGATGTGGGGGGAGTCTAGAGGACAGGAGAGATGTGGGGGGAGTCTAGAGGACAGGAGAGATGTGGGGGGAGTCTAGAGGACAGGAGAGATTTGGGGGGAGTCTAGAAGACAGGAGAGATGTGGGGGGAGTGTAGAGGACAGGAGAGATGTGGGGGGAGTCTAGAGGACAGGAGAGATGTGGGGGGAGTCTAGAGGACAGGAGAGATGTGGGGGGAGTCTAGAGGACAGGAGAGATGTGGGGGGAGTCTAGAGGACAGGAGAGATGTGGGGGGAGTCTAGAGGACAGGAGAGAGATGGGGGGAGTCTAAAGGACAGGAGAGATGTGGGGGGAGTCTAGAGGACAGGAGAGATGTGGGGGGAGTGTAGAGGACAGGAGAGATGTGGGGGGAGTCTAGAGGACAGGAGAGATGTGGGGGGAGTCTAGAGGACAGGAGAGATGTGGGGGGAGTCTAGAGGACAGGAGAGATGTGGGGGGAGTGTAGAGGACAGGAGAGATGTGGGGGGAGTGTAGAGGACAGGAGAGATGTGGGGGGAGTCTAGAGGACAGGAGAGATGTGGGGGGAGTCTAGAGGACAGGAGAGATGTGGGGGGAGTCTAGAGGACAGGAGAGATGTGGGGGGAGTCTAGAGGACAGGAGAGATGTGGGGGGAGTCTAGAGGACAGGAGAGATGTGGGGGGAGTGTAGAGGACAGGAGAGATGTTGGGGGAGTCTAGATGACAGGAGAGATGAGGGGGGAGTCTAGAGGACAGGAGAGATGTTGGGGAAGTGTAGAGGACAGGAGAGATGTTGGGGGAGTGTAGAGGACAGGAGAGATGTTGGGGGGAGTGTAGAGGACAGGAGAGATGTGGGGGGAGTCTAGAGGACAGGAGAGATGTGGGGGGGAGTCTAGAGGACAGGAGAGATGTGGGGGGGAGTGTAGAGGACAGGAGAGATGTGGGGGGAGTCTAGAGGACAGGAGAGATGTGGGGGGAGTCTAGAGGACAGGAGAGATGTGGGGGGAGTCTAGAGGACAGGAGAGATGTGGGTGGAGTCTAGAGGACAGGAGATATGTTGGGGGACTCTAGAGGACAGGAGAGATGTGGGGGGAGTCTAGAGGACAGGAGAGATGTGGGGGGAGTGTAGAGGACAGGAGAGATGTGGGGGGAGTGTAGAGGACAGGAGAGATGTGGGGGGAGTGTAGAGGACAGGAGAGATGTTGGGGGGAGTGTAGAGGACAGGAGAGATGTTGGGGGGAGTGTAGAGGACAGGAGAGATGTGGGGGGAGTGTAGAGGACAGGAGAGATGTGGGGGGAGTCTAGAGGACAGGAGAGATGTGGGGGGAGTCTAGAGGACAGGAGAGATGTGGGGGGAGTCTAGAGGACAGGAGAGATGTGGGGGGAGTCTAGAGGACAGGAGAGATGTGGGGGGGAGTCTAGAGGACAGGAGAGATGTTGGGGGAGTGTAGAGGACAGGAGAGATGTTGGGGGGAGTGTAGAGGACAGGAGAGATGTTGGGGGGAGTGTAGATGACAGGAGAGAGGTGGGTGTGGCACACAGGGAGAAGACTAGATGGTATACAGATAAGGACAGAAGTGACTTTTCACAGCTGGTTTAAGCAATTAAAGTAGCAGTTTATTATGAATTAGGTTAAGGTTAGGAAAATGGTTAGGGTTAGCTAAAATGGTTAGGGTTAGCTAAAATGGTTAGAGTTAGCTAAAATGGTTAGGGTTAGCTAAAATGGTTAGGGTTAGCTAAAATGGTTAGAGTTAGCTAAAATGGTTAGGGTTAGCTAAAATGCTAAAATTCTCCCCGACACGACTCCAACATGCACCTTTTTTACCATGGCTGTTTACCATCACGCCGGCAGACGGGGTCAGTGGTGTTATCTGGAACATTGGGTCAGAGGTGACCAGCAATACAGCCCCCCCCCCACACTCCTTCCTGGTATGATGTCATCAGGGGAACATCAGGTTGCTGTGTGGAAAGTTATGTCCCCTACACTCCCCCCACCTCTCATAAGGCCATATAACTGAAACCTCTGGCAGTGTATTAATAAACATAAGGCCATATAACTGAAACCTCTGGCAGTGTTAAACCATAAGGGTATATAACTGAAACCTCTGGCAGTGTTAAACCATAAGGGTATATAACTGAAACCTCTGGCAGTGTTAAACCATAAGGCCATATAGCTGAATTCTCTGGCAGTGTTAAACCATAAGGGTATATAACTGAAACCTCTGGCAGTGTTAAACCACAAGGGTATATAGCTGAAACCTCTGGCAGTGTTAAACCATAAGGGTATATAGCTGAAACCTCTGGCAGTGTTAAACCATAAGGGTATATAACTGAAACCTCTGGCAGTGTTAAACCATAAGGGTATATAACTGAAACCTCTGGCAGTGTTAAACCATAAGGCCATATAGCTGAATTCTCTGGCAGTGTTAAACCATAAGGGTATATAACTGAAACCTCTGGCAGTGTTAAACCATAAGGCCATATAGCTGAATTCTCTGGCAGTGTTAAACCATAAGGGTATATAACTGAAACCTCTGGCAGTGTTAAACCATAAGGGTATATAGCTGAAACCTCTGGCAGTGTTAAACCATAAGGGTATATAACTGAAACCTCTGTCAGTGTTAAACCATAAGGGTATATAACTGAAACCTCTGGCGGTGTTAAACCATAAGGGTATATAACTGAAACCTCTGGCAGTGTATTAATAAACATAAGGCCATATAACTGAAACCTCTGGCAGTGTTAAACCACAAGGGTATATAACTGAAACCTCTGGCAGTGTTAAACCATAAGGCCATTTAACTGAAACCTCTGGCAGTGTTAAACCATAAGGGTATATAACTGAATTATCTGGCAGTATTAAACCATAAGGGCATATAACTGAAACCTCTGGCAGTGTTAAACCATAAGGGTATATAACTGTAACCTCTGGCAGTGTTAAACCATAAGGCCAAATAACTGAATTATCTGGCAGTGTTAAACCATAAGGGTATATAGCTGAACCTCTGGCAGTGTATTACTAAACATAAGGGTATATAACTGAATTCTCTGGCAGTGTTAAACCATAAGGGTATATAACTGAAACCTCTGGCAGTGTTAAACCATAAGGATATATAACTGAAACCTCTGGCAGTGTTAAACCATAAGGCCATATAACTGAAACCTCTGGCAGTGTTAAACCATAAGGGTATATAACTGAATTCTCTGGCAGTGTTTAACCATAAGGGTATATAACTGAAACCTGTAGCAGTGTATTACTAAACATAAGGATATATAACTGAATTCTCTGGCAGTGTTAAACCATAAGGGTATATAACTGAAACCTCTGGCAGTGTTAAACCATAAGGCCATATAACTGAATTCTCTGGCAGTGTTTAACCATAAGGGTATATAACTGAAACCTGTAGCAGTGTATTACTAAACATAAGGATATATAACTGAAACCTCTGGCAGTGTTAAACCATAAAGGCATATAACTAAAACCTCTGGCAGTGTTAAACCATAAGGGTATATAACTGAAACCTCTGGCAGTGTTAAACCATAAGGGTATATAACTGAAACCTCTGGCAGTGTTAAACCATAAGGGTATATAACTGAAACCTCTGGCAGTGTTAAACCATAAGGGTATATAACTGAAACCTCTGGCAGTGTTAAACCATAAGGGCATATAACTGAAACAGTGTATTAGTGTATTACTAAACATACGGGTATATAACTGAAACCTCTGGCAGTGTTAAACCATAAGGGTATATAACTGAAACCTCTGGCAGTGTTAAACCATAAGGGTATATAACTGAAACCTCTGGCAGTGTTAAACCATAAGGCCATATAGCTGAAACCTCTGGCAGTGTTAAACCATAAGGGCATATAACTGAATTCTCTGGCAGTGTTTAACCATAAGGGTATATAACTGAAACCTGTAGCAGTGTATTACTAAACATAAGGATATATAACTGAAACCTCTGGCAGTGTTAAACCATAAAGGCATATAACTAAAACCTCTGGCAGTGTTAAACCATAAGGGTATATAACTGAAACCTCTGGCAGTGTTAAACCATAAGGCCATATAACTGAAACCTCTGGCAGTGTTAAAACCGTAAGGGTATATAACTGAAACCTCTGGCAGTGTTAAACCATAAGGCCATATAACTGAAACCTCTGGCAGTGTTAAACCATAAGGGCATATAACTGAAACCTCTGGCAGTGTTAAACCATAAGGGTATATAACTGAAACCTCTGGCAGTGTTAAACCATAAGGGTATATAACTGAAACCTCTGGCAGTGTTAAACCATAAGGCCATATAACTGAAACCTCTGGCAGTGTTAAACCGTAAGGGTATATGACTGAAACCTCTGGCAGTGTTAAAACCGTAAGGGTATATAACTGAAACCTCTGGCAGTGTTAAACCATAAGGGTATATAACTGAAACCTATGGCAGTGTATTACTAAACATAAGGGTATATAACTGAATTCTATGGCAGTGTATTAATAAACATAAGGGCATATAACTGAAACCTCTGGCAGTGTTAAACCATAAGGGTATATAACTGAATTCTCTGGCAGTGTTAAACCATAAGGGTATATAACTGAAACCTCTGGCAGTGTTAAACCATAAGGCTATATAACTGAAACCTCTGGCAGTGTTAAACCACAAGGGTATATAACTGAAACCTCTGGCAGTGTTAAACCATAAGGGTATATAACTGAAACCTCTGGCAGTGTTAAACCACAAGGGTATATAACTGAAACCTCTGGCAGTGTTAAACCACAAGGGTATATAACTGAAACCTCTGGCAGTGTTAAACCATAAGGCCATATAACTGAAACCTCTGGCAGTGTTAAACCATAAGGCCATATAACTGAAACCTCTGGCAGTGTTAAACCATAAGGCCATATAACTGAAACCTCTGGCAGTGTTAAACCATAAGGGTATATAACTGAAACCTGTAGCAGTGTATTACTAAACATAAGGGTATATAACTGAAACCTCTGGCAGTGTTAAACCATAAGGGCATATAACTGAAACAGTGTATTAGTGTATTACTAAACATAAGGCCATATAACTGAAACCTCTGGCAGTGTTAAACCATGAAGGCATATAACTAAAACCTCTGGCGGTGTTAAACCATAAGGGCATATAACTGAAACAGTGTATTAGTGTATTACTAAACATAAGGGTATATAACTGAATTCTCTGGCAGTGTATTAATAAACATAAGGGTATATAACTGAAACCTCTGGCAGTGTTAAACCATAAGGCCATATAACTGAAACCTCTGGCAGTGTTAAACCATAAGGCCATATAACTGAAACCTCTGGCAGTGTTAAACCATAAGGCCATATAACTGAAACCTCTGGCAGTGTTAAACCATAAAGGTATATAACTGAAACCTGTAGCAGTGTATTACTAAACATAAGGGTATATAACTGAAACCTCTGGCAGTGTTAAACCATAAAGGCATATAACTAAAACCTCTGGCAGTGTTAAACCATAAGGGTATATAACTGAAACCTGTAGCAGTGTATTACTAAACATAAAGGTATATAACTGAAACCTCTGGCAGTGTTAAACCATAAAGGCATATAACTAAAACCTCTGGCAGTGTTAAACCATAAGGGCATATAACTGAAACAGTGTATTAGTGTATTACTAAACATAAGGCCATATAACTGAAACCTCTGGCAGTGTTAAACCATAAAGGCATATAACTAAAACCTCTGGCAGTGTTAAACCATAAGGGCATATAACTGAAACAGTGTATTAGTGTATTACTAAACATAAGGGTATATAACTGAATTCTATGGCAGTGTATTAATAAACATAAGGGCATATAACTGAAACCTCTGGCAGTGTTAAACCATAAGGGTATATAACTGAATTCTCTGGCAGTGTTAAACCATAAGGGTATATAACTGAAACCTCTGGCAGTGTTAAACCATAAGGGTATATAACTGAAACCTATGGCAGTGTATTACTAAACATAAGGGTATATAACTGAATTCTATGGCAGTGTATTAATAAACATAAGGGCATATAACTGAAACCTCTGGCAGTGTTAAACCATAAGGGTATATAACTGAATTCTCTGGCAGTGTTAAACCATAAGGGTATATAACTGAAACCTCTGGCAGTGTTAAACCATAAGGCTATATAACTGAAACCTCTGGCAGTGTTAAACCACAAGGGTATATAACTGAAACCTCTGGCAGTGTTAAACCATAAGGGTATATAACTGAAACCTCTGTCAGTGTTAAACCATAAGGGTATATAACTGAAACCTCTGGCAGTGTTAAACCATAAGGGTATATAACTGAAACCTCTGGCAGTGTTAAACCATAAGGGTATATAACTGAAACCTCTGGCAGTGTATTACTAAACATAAGGGCATATAACTGAAACCTCTGGCAGTGTTAAACCATAAGGGTATATAACTGAAACCTCTGTCAGTGTTAAACCATAAGGGTATATAACTGAAACCTCTGGCAGTGTTAAACCATAAGGGTATATAGCTGAAACCTCTGGCAGTATTAAACCATAAGGGTATATAACTGAAACCTCTGGCAGTGTTAAACCATAAGGGTATATAACTTAAACCTCTGTCAGTGTTAAACCATAAGGCCATATAACTGAAACCTCTGGCAGTGTTAAACCATAAGGGTATATAACTGAAACCTCTGGCAGTGTTAAACCATAAGGCTATATAACTGAAACTTCTGGCAGTGTTTAACCATAAGGGTATATAACTGAAACCTCTGGCAGTGTTAAACCATAAGGCTATATAACTGAAACCTCTGGCAGTGTTAAACCATAAGGGTATATAACTGAAACCTCTGGCAGTGTTAAACCATAAGGGTATATAACTGAAACCTCTGGCAGTGTTTAACCATAAGGGTATATAACTGAAACCTCTGGCAGTGTTAAACCATAAGGGTATATAACTGAAACCTCTGGCAGCGTATTACTAAACATAATGGCATATAACTGAAACCTCTGGCAGTGTTAAACCACAACCACTAAAACCTCAGCTCATCATCTATGTATCACTGGTGTTCTATCTAATAAATCATCAGGCCTGAACACAAACACAGTGAGGTCAGGTTTAAACCCAGGTCAGGAGGACCCGTGACTCATTATACAACTCCCGAGTCCCAGCAGCCTGACCGCTAACTGCTGACTGTTCCCAGCCCCAGCCTCGCACAGGCCCTGAGAGGAACCCCTCACCACTCTTTCCCCAGCCTCTCACAGGCCCTGAGAGGAACACCTCCTTCCCCAGCCTCTCACAGGCCCTGAGAGGAACACCTCATCACTCCTTCCCCAGCCTCTCACAGGCCCTGAGAGGAACCCCTCCTTCCCCAGCCTCTCACAGGCCCTGAAAGGAACCCCTCTTTCCCCAGCCTCTCACAGGCCCTGAGAGGAACCCCTCCTTCCCCAGCCTCTCACAGGCCCTGAGAGGAACCCCTCTTTCCCCAGCCTCTCACAGGCCCTGAGAGGAACCCCTCTTCCCCAGCCTCTCACAGGCGCTGAGAGGAACCCCTCATCACTCCTTCCCAGCCTCTCACAGGCCCTGAAAGGAACCCCTCATCACTCCTTCCCCAGCCTCTCACAGGCCCTGAGAGTAACAACTCATCACTCCTTCCCCAGCCCCTCACAGGCCCTGAGAGGTACCCCTCATCACTCCTTCCCCAGCCTCTCACAGGCCCTGAAAGGAACCCCTCATCACTCCTTCCCCAGCCTCTCACAGGCCCTGAGAGTAACACCTCATCACTCCTTCCCCAGCCTCTCACAGGCCCTGAAAGGAACCCCTCATCACTCCTTCCCCAGCCCCTCACAGGCCCTGAGAGGAACCCCTCATCACTCCTTCCCCAGCCTCTCACAGGCCCTGAAAGGAACCCCTCATCACTCCTTCCCCAGCCTCTCACAGGCCCTGAGAGTAAAACCTCGTCACTCCTTCCCCAGCCTCTCACAGGCCCTGAGAGGAACACCCCATCACTCCTTCCCCAGCCTCTCACAGGCCCTGAGAGGAACACCTCATCACTCCTTCCCCAGCCTCTCACAGGCCCTGAGAATAACACCTCATCACTCCTTCCCCAGCCTCTCACAGGCCCTGAGAGGAACACCTCATCACTCCTTCCCCAGCCTCTCACAGGCCCTGAGAATAACACCTCATCACTCCTTCCCCAGCCTCTCACAGGCCCTGAGAGGAACCCCTACACTCCACCTCTCAGCTAGAGGTGTACCTCTACACTCCACCTCTCAGCTAGAGGTGTACCTCTACACTCCACCTCTCAGCTAGAGGTGTACCTCTACACTCCACCTCTCAGCTAGAGGTGTACCAGTGTGTGTGTGTCCCATAAAGTCATAATAACTTCACACACAGCAACCTGACTATCCCCTGATGACATCACACCAGGAAGGAGATACTCAGCATCACACAGCAACCTGACTATCCCCTGATGACATCACACCAGGAAGTAGATACTCAGCATCACACAGCAACCTGACTATCCCCTGATGACATCACACCAGGAAGTAGATACTCAGCATCACACAGCAACCTGACTACCCCCTGATGACATCACACCAGGAAGGAGATACTCAGCATCACACAGCAACCTGACTATCCCCTTATTACATCACACCAGGAAGTAGATACTGTCCTCTTCTAGGCCAGTGATCCCTCTCTCTCTCCTGTCGTGTCCTCTTCTAGGCCAGTAATCCCTCTCTCTCCTGTCGTGTCCTCTTCTAGGCCAGCGATCCCTCTCTCTCTCCTGTCGTGTCCTCTTCTAGGCCAGTGATCTCTCTCTCTCTGCTGTCGTGTCCTCTTCTAGGCCAGTAATCCCTCTCTCTCTCCTGTCGTGTCCTCTTCTAAGCCAGTGATCCCTCTCTCTCCTGTAGTGTCCTCTTCTAGGCCAGTGATCTCTCTCTCTCTCCTGTCGTGTCCTCTTCTAGGCCAGTAATCCCTCTCTCTCCTGTCGTGTCCTCTTCTAGGCCAGTAATCCCTCTCTCTCCTGTCGTGTCCTCTTCTAGGCCAGTAGTCCCTCTCTCTCCTGTCGTGTCCTCTTCTAGGCCAGCGATCCCTCTCTCTCTCCTGTCGTGTCCTCTTCTAGGCCAGTGATCCCTCTCTCTCCTGTCGTGTCCTCTTCTAGGCCAGTAATCCCTCTCTCTCCTGTCGTGTCCTCTTCTAGGCCAGTGACCCCTCTCTCTCCTGTCGTGTCCTCTTCTAGGCCAGTGATCCCTCTCTCTCCTGTCGTGTCCTCTTCTAGGCCAGCGATCCCTCTCTCTCCTGTCGTGTCCTCTTCTAGGCCAGTAATCCCTCTCTCTCCTGTCGTGTCCTCTTCTAGGCCAGTGATCCCTCTCTCTCCTGTCGTGTCCTCTTCTAGGCCAGTAATCCCTCTCTCTCCTGTCGTGTCCTCTTCTAGGCCAGTAGTCCCTCTCTCTCCTGTCGTGTCCTCTTCTAGGCCAGCGATCCCTCTCTCTCTCCTGTCGTGTCCTCTTCTAGGCCAGTGATCCCTCTCTCTCCTGTCGTGTCCTCTTCTAGGCCAGTAATCCCTCTCTCTCCTGTCGTGTCCTCTTCTAGGCCAGTGACCCCTCTCTCTCCTGTCGTGTCCTCTTCTAGGCCAGTAGTCCCTCTCTCTCTCCTGTCGTGTCCTCTTCTAGGCCAGTGATCCCTCTCTCTCCTGTCGTGTCCTCTTCTAGACCAGTAATCCCTCTCTCTCCTGTCGTGTCCTCTTCTAGGCCAGTGATCCCTCTCTCTCTCCTGTCGTGTCCTCTTCTAGGCCAGCGATCCCTCTCTCTCCTGTCGTGTCCTCTTCTAGGCCAGCGATCCCTCTCTCTCCTGTTGTGTCCTCTTCTAGGCCAGTAGTCCCTCTCTCTCCTGTCATGTCCTCTTCTAGGCCAGTAATCCCTCTCTCTCTCCTGTCGTGTCCTCTTCTAGGCCAGTGACCCCTCTCTCTCCTGTTGTGTCCTCTTCTAGGTCAGTAATCTCTCTCTCTCCTGTCGTGTCCTCTTCTAGGCCAGTAACCCCTCTCTCTCCTGTCGTGTCCTCTTCTAGGCCAGCGATCCCTCTCTCTCCTGTCGTGTCCTCGTCTAGTATTACTGAGGCTTGAATGGTGACATCATGGGTAAATGAGTGCCAGCCCAGGCACATTCTGTAGCGATGGTACCCAGGTCTGGCAAACAACACAAACATGACATCAGTCCCCCCAGCTGACATGACACCCCACAACACCCAACCCCCCATCAGAGCCTCAGGGACGAGCATTGACAGACCCAGCAGTCACCCCGTGGTGGCATGACACCCCACAACACCCAACCCCCCCATCAGAGCCTCAGGGACGAGCATTGACAGACCCAGCAGTCACCCCGTGGTGGCATGACACCCCACAACACCCAACCCCCCCATCAGAGCCTCAGGGACGAGCATTGACAGACCCAGCAGTCACCCCGTGGTGGCATGACACCCCACAACACCCCCCCCCCCCCCCCCCCCCCGTCAGAGCCTCAGGGACGAGCATTGACAGACCCAGCAGTCACCCCGTGGTGGCATGACACCCCACAACACCCCCCCCCCCCCCCGTCAGAGCCTCAGGGACGAGCGTTGACAGACCCAGCAGTCACCCCGTGGTGGCATGACACCCCACAACACCCCCCCCCCCCCCGTCAGAGCCTCAGGGACGAGCGTTGACAGACCCAGCAGTCACCCCGTGGTGGCATGACACCCCACAACACCCCCCCCTCAGGGAACAGACCCAGCAGTCACCCCGTGGTGGCATGACACCCCACAACACCCAACCCCCCATCAGAGCCTCAGGGACGAGCATTGACAGACCCAGCAGTCACCCCGTGGTGGCATGACACCCCACAACACCCAACCCCCCCATCCCAACCCCCCGTCAGAGCCTCAGGGACGAGCGTTGACAGACCCAGCAGTCACCCCGTGGTGGCATGACACCCCACAACACCCAACCCCCCCTCAGGGAACAGACCCAGCAGTCACCCCGTGGTGGCATGACACCCCACAACACCCAACCCCCCCATCCCAACCCCCCGTCAGAGCCTCAGGGACGAGCGTTGACAGACCCAGCAGTCACCCCGTGGTGGCATGACACCCCACAGCACCCAACCCCCCCATCCCAACCCCCCGTCAGAGCCTCAGGGACGAGCATTGACAGACCCAGCAGTCACCCCGTGGTGGCATGACACCCCACAACACCCAACACCCCCCCCCCCCCCCCCCCGTCAGAGCCTCAGGGACGAGCATTGACAGACCCAGCAGTCACCCCGTGGTGGCATGACACCCCACAACACCCCCCCCCCCCCCCCGTCAGAGCCTCAGGGACGAGCATTGACAGACCCAGCAGTCACCCCGTGGTGGCATGACACCCCACAGCACCCAACCCCCCGTCAGAGCCTCAGGGACGAGCGTTGACAGACCCAGCAGTCACCCCGTGGTGGCATGACACCCCACAACACCCAACCCCCCCATCCCAACCCCCCGTCAGAGCCTCAGGGACGAGCGTTGACAGACCCAGCAGTCACCCCGTGGTGGCATGACACCCCACAACACCCAACCCCCCCCGTCAGAGCCTCAGGGACGAGCATTGACAGACCCAGCAGTCACCCCGTGGTGGCATGACACCCCACAACACCCCCCCCCATCCCAACCCCCCGTCAGAGCCTCAGGGACGAGCATTGACAGACCCAGCAGTCACCCCGTGGTGGCATGACGCGTTTCTTTATTAGTGGGAGAGTGCCACTTCTGACAGGCTCCTGCTGAAATAGCTGCCATCTCTGACACGTGTGGTCACACTGTAACATGGGAGGATCACTGGACACACACGGGCTATAATAGTGATCAGTGGACAGACAACGGGACATCACACAGAGAGACAGACCAGAGGACTCTACAGAGACATCACACAGAGAGACAGACCAGAGGACTCTACAGACACACAGAGAGACAGACCAGAGGACTCTACAGACACACAGAGAGACAGACCAGAGGACTCTACAGAGACATCACACAGAGAGACAGACCAGAGGACTCTACAGACACACAGAGAGACAGACCAGAGGACTCTACAGACACACAGAGAGACAGACCAGAGGACTCTACAGAGACATCACACAGAGAGACAGACCAGAGGACTCTACAGACACACAGAGAGACAGACCAGAGGACTCTAGAGACACACAGAGAGACAGACCAGAGGACTCTACAGAGACACAGAAGGCTGAAGCCCACCAGACCAGGCCTCAGGTCAGTGCATCTGACTGCCTTGACTGGGACAGTAGCTTATAGTAGGACACTACTGGAACCAAGGCAAGGAATATGTTCAATGTGCTTGTAATAGTAGTCTCAGACTAGTAGTACTAATAGACAATGAGTATTGAGTGAGAAGGTTTAATGTGACTGAGTGTGGAGGTGTCGGCATGCCGACTGTAAATATTGGTGTTACACTGTGAATTTAATAACTGGGGACCGTGTGTGTGTGTGTGTGTGTGTGTGTGTGTGTGTGTGTGTGTGTGTGTGTGTGTGTGTGTGTGTGTGTGTTTAGTGTTTACTGCAATATGTCAACTGTACTGACTGTGTATTAACTGTAGCTGTGTGTACTGACTGTGTATTAACTGTAGCTGTGTGTGTACTGTACTGACTGTGTATTAACTGTAGCTGTATGTGTAGTGTACTGACTGTGTATTAACTGTAGCTGTGTGTGTAGTGTACTGACTGTGTATTAACTGTAGCTGTGTGTACTGACTGTGTATTAACTGTAGCTGTGTGTACTGACTGTGTATTAACTGTAGCTGTGTGTACTGACTGTGTATTAACTGTAGCTGTGTGTACTGACTGTGTATTAACTGTAGCTGTGTGTGTAGTGTACTGACTGTGTATTAACTGTAGCTATGTGTAGTGTACTGACTGTGTATTAACTGTAGCTGTGTGTAGTGACTGTGTATTAACTGTAGCTGTGTGTGTAGTGTACTGACTGTGTATTAACTGTAGCTATGTGTGTAGTGTACTGACTGTGTATTAACTGTAGCTGTGTGTGTAGTGTACTGACTGTGTATTAACTGTAGCTGTGTGTACTGACTGTGTATTAACTGTAGCTGTGTGTGTAGTGTACTGACTGTGTATTAACTGTAGCTGTGTGTGTAGTGTACTGACTGTGTATTAACTGTAGCTGTGTGTACTGACTGTGTATTAACTGTAGCTGTGTGTGTAGTGTACTGACTGTGTATTAACTGTAGCTGTGTGTGTAGTGTACTGACTGTGTATTAACTGTAGCTGTGTGTGTACTGTACTGACTGTGTATTAACTGTAGCTGTGTGTACTGACTGTGTATTAACTGTAGCTGTGTGTGTAGTGTACTGACTGTGTATTAACTGTAGCTGTGTGTGTAGTGTACTGACTGTGTATTAACTGTAGCTGTGTGTACTGACTGTGTATTAACTGTAGCTGTGTGTGTACTGTACTGACTGTGTATTAACTGTAGCTGTGTGTGTACTGACTGTGTATTAACTGTAGCTGTGTGTGTAGTGTACTGACTGTGTATTAACTGTAGCTGTGTGTGTAGTGTACTGACTGTGTATTAACTGTAGCTGTGTGTGTAGTGTACTGACTGTGTATTAACTGTAGCTGTGTGTGTAGTGTACTGACTGTGTATTAACTGTAGCTGTGTGTGTAGTGTACTGACTGTGTATTAACTGTAGCTGTGTGTACTGACTGTGTATTAACTGTAGCTGTGTGTGTAGTGTACTGACTGTGTATTAACTGTAGCTGTGTGTGTAGTGTACTGACTGTGTATTAACTGTAGCTGTGTGTGTAGTGTACTGACTGTGTATTAACTGTAGCTGTTTGTGTAGTGTACTGACTGTGTATTAACTGTAGCTGTTTGTAGTGTACTGACTGTGTCCTTCCTGTCCAGGATGGACCATGTCATTCAGTTTGAAGGGATTCCCATGTCTAAGGTAAGTGTCCACTGTTGAAAATGAGCTCCACCTGGGAAAAATCCTGTTGAACTTTCATCCAACTCAGAATTCCAAGTTGGGAACTCAGGCATCTTTCTAGAGCTCTGACTTACTGACTTGAAGATCTCTGACGTCAGGATTTGAACTTGTTTTTCCCCTGAGGTCCCAGTTGTCTGAAAAGCACCATCAGTCTCCTCCTCTAGTCCATGGAGGGATGTTATGAGATCATGATGTCATTCTGTAGTCCATGGAGGGATGTTATGAGATCATGATGTCATTCTGTAGTCCATGGAGGGATGTTATGAGATCATGATGTCATTCTCTAGTCCATGGAAGGATGTTATGATATCATGATGTCATTCTGTAGTCCATGAAGGGGATGTTATGATATTATGATGTCATTCTGTAGTCCATGGAGGGATGTTATGAGATCATGATGTCATTCTGTAGTCCATGGAGGGATGTTTTGATATCATGATGTCATTCTCTAGTCCATGGAGGGATGTTATGAGATCATGATGTCATTCTGTTGTCCATGGAGGGATGTTATGAGATCATGATGTCATTCTGTAGTCCATGGAGAGATGTTATGAGATCATGATGTCATTCTGTAGTCCATGGAGGGATGTTATGAGATCATGATGTCCATGGAGGGATGTTATGAGATCATGATGTCATTCTGTAGTCCAGAAAGGGAAGTTATGATATTATGATGTCATTCTGTAGTCCATGAAGGGATGTTATGATATCATGATGTAATTCTGTAGTCCATGAAGGGAAGTTATGATATCATGATGTAATTCTGTAGTCCATGAAGGGAAGTTATGATATCATGATGTCATTCTGTAGTCCATGGAGAGATGTTATGAGATCATGATGTCATTCTGTTGTCCATGGAGGGATGTTATGAGATCATGATGTCATTCTGTAGTTCATGAAGTGATGTTATGATATCATGATGTCATTCTGTAGTCCATGAAGGAATGTTATGATATCATGATGTCATTCTGTAGTCCATGAAGGGATGTTATGATATCATGATGTCGTTCTGTAGTCCATGAAGGGCTGTATGATATCATGATGTCATTCTGTAGTCCATGAAGGGAAGTTATGATATCATGATGTCATTCTGTAGTCCATGAAGGGAAGTTATGATATTATGATGTCATTCTGTAGTCCATGAAGGAATGTTATGATATCATGATGTCATTCTGTAGTCCATGAAGGGGATGTTATGATATTATGATGTCATTCTGTAGTCCATGAAGGGATGTTTTGAGATCATGATGTCATTCTGTAGTCCATGAAGGGATGTTATGAGATCATGATCTCATTCTGTAGTTCACGAGGGGGATGTTATGATATCATGATGTCATTCTGTAGTTTACGAGGGGGATGTTATGATATCATGATGTCATTCTGTAGTTTACGAGGGGGATGTTATGATATCATGATGTCATTCTGTAGTTCACGAGGGGGATGTTATGATGTCATTCTGTAGTTCACGAGGGGGATGTTAAGATATCATGATGTCATTCTGTAGTTCACGAGGGGGATGTTATGATGTCATTCTGTAGTTCACGAGGGGGATGTTATGATGTCATGATGTCATTCTATAGTTCACGAGGGGGATGTAATGATATCATGATGTCATTCTGTAGTTCACGAGGGGGATGTTATGATATCATGATGTCATTCTGTAGTTCACGAGGGGATGTTATGATATCATGATGTCATTCTGTAGTTCACGAGGGGAATGTTTTGATATCATGATGTCATTCTGTAGTTCACGAGGGGATGTTATGATATCATGATGTCATTCTGTAATTCACGAGGGGGATGTTATGATATCATGATGTCATTCTGTAGTTCACGAGGGGATGTTATGATATCATGATGTCATTCTGTAGTTCACGAGGGGGATATTATGATATCATGATGTCATTCTGTAGTTCACGAGGGGATGTTATGATATCATGATGTCATTCTGTAGTCCATGAGAGGGATGTTATGATATCATGATGTCATTCTGTAGTCCATGAGAGGGATGTGTAAGGAGGAGGACTATGCGTTCCTGGGAGAGAAGGGTGAAAGCCACAAGGAGACAGACACGCTGGGAGAAGACTGGAAGGAAGACAAAGTGGAGAGGGTAAATATATACCTCTATCTCTCACTAGGAGAGGGTAAATATAAACCTCTATCTGTCTCTAGGAGAGGGTGGATATCTACCTCTATCTCTCTAGGAGAGGGTAAATATATACCTCTATCTCTCACTAGGAGAGGGTGGATATCTACCTCTATCTCTCTAGGAGAGGGTGGATATCTACCTCTATCTCTCTAGGAGAGGGTGGATATCTACCTCTATCTCTCTAGGAGAGGGTGGATATCTACCTCTATCTCTCTAGGAGAGGGTGAATATCTACCTCTATCTCTCTAGGAGAGGGTGAATATCTACCACTATCTCTCTAGGAGAGGGTGGATATCTACCTCTATCTCTCTAGGAGAGGGTGGATATCTACCTCTATCTCTCTCTAGGAGAGGGTGGATATCTACCTCTATCTCTCTAGGAGAGGGTGGATATCTACCTCTATCTCTCTCTGGGAGAGGGTGAATATCTACCTCTATCTCTCTAGGAGAGGGTGAATATCTACCTCTATCTCTCTAGGAGAGGGTGAATATCTACCTCTATCTCTCTAGGAGAGGGTAAATATCTACCACTATCTCTCTAGGAGAGGGTGGATATCTACCTCTATCTCTCTCTAGGAGAGGGTGGATATCTACCTCTATCTCTCTCTAGGAGAGGGTGAATATCTACCTCTATCTCTCTAGGAGAGGGTGGATATATACCTCTATCTCTAGGAGAGGGTGGATATCTACCTCTAACTAGGAGAGGGTGGATATCTACCTCTATCTCTCTAGGAGAGGGTGGATATCTACCTCTCTCTCTCTAGGAGAGGGTGAATATCTACCTCTATCTCTCTAGGAGAGGGTGGATATCTACCTCTATCTCTCTAGGAGAGGGTAGATATCTACCTCTATCTCTCTCTAGGAGAGGGTGGATATCTACCTCTATCTCTCTAGGAGAGGGTGAATATCTACCTCTATCTCTCTAGGAGAGGGTAGATATCTACCTCTATCTCTCTCTAGGAGAGGGTGGATATCTACCTCTATCTCTCTCAAGGAGAGGGTGGATATCTACCTCTATCTCTCTCTAGGAGAGGGTGGATATCTACCTATATCTCTCTAGGAGATGGTGAATATCTACCTATATCTCTCTAGGAGAGGGTGGATATCTACCTCTATATCTCTCTAGGAGATAGTGAATATCTACCTGAGATTAACTTAACTGGGTTTCGTAAACTAGGGGTTTTCTCTGGCCCTTTCTGATTTTACTGGTTCAAATCTTCAGCAGTGTGATGTAACTTCCTGTGATGTAACTTCCTATGGTTGCCAGGTGCGGCGGCGTCGGGAGCGAGTGCAGCAGGAGCAGGAAAGAGTCAGAGAAGTGGAGGAGAGTAGGAAGGTAACACACTCAGAGATCCTTTAAATAACCACACATCCCTAAACACTTAGAGCCTCTAGGAGCGATGGTCTTTCAGCACGGTATCCCTAAACACTTCCATAAAGCCTCTAGGAGCGATGGTCTTTCAGCACGGTATCCATAAACACTTCCATAAAGCCTCTAGGAGCGATGGTCTTTCAGCATGGTATCCCTAAACACTTCCATAAAGCCTCTAGGAGCGATGGTCTTTCAGCATGGTATCCCTAAACACTTCCATAAAGCCTCTAGGAGCGATGGTCTTTCAGCAGGGTATCCCTAAACACTTCCATAAAGCCTCTAGGAGCGATGGTCTTTCAGCAGGGTATCCCTAAACACTTAGAGCCTCTAGGAGCGATGGTCTTTCAGCACGGTATCCCTAAACACTTCCATAAAGCCTCTAGGAGCGATGGTCTTTCAGCAGGGTATCCCTAATCACTTCCATAAAGCCTCTAGGAGCGATGGTCTTTCAGCACGGTATCCCTAAACACTTCCATAAAGCCTCTAGGAGCGATGGTCTTTCAGCAGGGTATCCCTAAACACTTCCATAAAGCCTCTAGGAGCGATGGTCTTTCAGCACGGTATCCCTAAACACTTAGAGCCTCTAGGAGCGATGGTCTTTCAGCACGGTATCCCTAAACACTTAGAGCCTCTAGGAGCGATGGTCTTTCAGCACGGTATCCCTAAACACTTAGAGCCTCTAGGAGCGATGGTCTTTCAGCAGGGTATCCCTAAACACTTAGAGCCTCTAGGAGCGATGGTCTTTCAGCACGGTATCCCTAAACACTTAGAGCCTCTAGGAGCGATGGTCTTTCAGCACGGTATCCATAAACACTTAGAGCCTCTAGGAGCGATGGTCTTTCAGCACGGTATCCATAAACACTTCCATAAAGCCTCTAGGAGCGATGGTCTTTCAGCACGGTATCCCTAAACACTTCCATAAAGCCTCTAGGAGCGATGGTCTTTCAGCACGGTATCCCTAAACACTTCCATAAAGCCTCTAGGAGCGATGGTCTTTCAGCACGGTATCCATAAACACTTCCATAAAGCCTCTAGGAGCGATGGTCTTTCAGCACGGTATCCCTAAACACTTCCATAAAGCCTCTAGGAGCGATGGTCTTTCAGCACGGTATCCCTAAACACTTAGAGCCTCTAGGAGCGATGGTCTTTCAGCACGGTATCCATAATCACTTCCATAAAGCCTCTAGGAGCGATGGTCTTTCAGCACGGTATCCCTAAACACTTAGAGCCTCTAGGAGCGATGGTCTTTCAGCACGGTATCCATAATCACTTCCATAGAGCCTCTAGGAGCGATGGTCTTTCAGCACGGTATCCATAATCACTTCCATAAAGCCTCTAGGAGCGATGGTCTTTCAGCAGGGTATCCCTAAACACTTCCATAAAGCCTCTAGGAGCGATGGTCTTTCAGCAGGGTATCCATAAACACTTCCATAAAGCCTCTAGGAGCGATGGTCTTTCAGCAGGGTATCCATAAACACTTAGAGCCTCTAGGAGCGATGGTCTTTCAGCATGGTATCCCTAAACACTTCCATAAAGCCTCTAGGAGCGATGGTCTTTCAGCACGGTATCCCTAAACACTTCCATAAAGCCTCTAGGAGCGATGGTCTTTCAGCACGGTATCCCTAAACACTTCCATAAAGCCTCTAGGAGCGATGGTCTTTCAGCACGGTATCCCTAAACACTTCCATAAAGCCTCTAGGAGCGATGGTCTTTCAGCAGGGTATCCCTAAACACTTCCATAAAGCCTCTAGGAGCGATGGTCTTTCAGCACGGTATCCCTAAACACTTCCATAAAGCCTCTAGGAGCGATGGTCTTTCAGCACGGTATCCCTAAACACTTAGAGCCTCTAGGAGCGATGGTCTTTCAGCAGGGTATCCCTAAACACTTCCATAAAGCCTCTAGGAGCGATGGTCTTTCAGCACGGTATCCCTAAACACTTCCATAAAGCCTCTAGGAGCGATGGTCTTTCAGCAGGGTATCCCTAAACACTTCCATAAAGCCTCTAGGAGCGATGGTCTTTCAGCAGGGTATCCCTAAACACTTCCATAAAGCCTCTAGGAGCGATGGTCTTTCAGCATGGTATCCCTAAACACTTCCATAAAGCCTCTAGGAGCGATGGTCTTTCAGCAGGGTATCCCTAAACACTTCCATAAAGCCTCTAGGAGCGATGGTCTTTCAGCACGGTATCCCTAAACACTTCCATAAAGCCTCTAGGAGCGATGGTCTTTCAGCACGGTATCCCTAAACACTTCCATAAAGCCTCTAGGAGCGATGGTCTTTCAGCACGGTATCCCTAAACACTTCCATAAAGCCTCTAGGAGCGATGGTCTTTCAGCACGGTATCCCTAAACACTTCCATAAAGCCTCTAGGAGCGATGGTCTTTCAGCAGGGTATCCCTAAACACTTCCATAAAGCCTCTAGGAGCGATGGTCTTTCAGCACGGTATCCCTAAACACTTCCATAAAGCCTCTAGGAGCGATGGTCTTTCAGCACGGTATCCCTAAACACTTCCATAAAGCCTCTAGGAGCGATGGTCTTTCAGCACGGTATCCCTAAACACTTCCATAAAGCCTCTAGGAGCGATGGTCTTTCAGCACGGTATCCCTAAACACTTCCATAAAGCCTCTAGGAGCGATGGTCTTTCAGCAGGGTATCCCTAAACACTTCCATAAAGCCTCTAGGAGCGATGGTCTTTCAGCACGGTATCCCTAAACACTTCCATAAAGCCTCTAGGAGCGATGGTCTTTCAGCAGGGTATCCCTAAACACTTCCATAAAGCCTCTAGGAGCGATGGTCTTTCAGCACGGTATCCCTAAACACTTAGAGCCTCTAGGAGCGATGGTCTTTCAGCACGGTATCCCTAAACACTTCCATAAAGCCTCTAGGAGCGATGGTCTTTCAGCACGGTATCCCTAAACACTTCCATAAAGCCTCTAGGAGCGATGGTCTTTCAGCACGGTATCCCTAAACACTTAGAGCCTCTAGGAGCGATGGTCTTTCAGCAGGGTATCCCTAATCACTTCCATAAAGCCTCTAGGAGCGATGGTCTTTCAGCACGGTATCCCTAAACACTTAGAGCCTCTAGGAGCGATGGTCTTTCAGCAGGGTATCCCTAATCACTTCCATAAAGCCTCTAGGAGCGATGGTCTTTCAGCACGGTATCCCTAAACACTTCCATAAAGCCTCTAGGAGCGATGGTCTTTCAGCAGGGTATCCCTAATCACTTCCATAAAGCCTCTAGGAGCGATGGTCTTTCAGCACGGTATCCCTAAACACTTCCATAAAGCCTCTAGGAGCGATGGTCTTTCAGCAGGGTATCCCACTTCCATAAAGCCTCTAGGAGCGATGGTCTTTCAGCAGGGTATCCCTAAACACTTCCATAAAGCCTCTAGGAGCGATGGTCTTTCAGCACGGTATCCCTAAACACTTCCATAAAGCCTCTAGGAGCGATGGTCTTTCAGCACGGTATCCCTAAACACTTCCATAAAGCCTCCAGGAGCGATGGTCTTTCAGCATGGTATCCCTAAACACTTCCATAAAGCCTCTAGGAGCGATGGTCTTTCAGCATGGTATCCCTAAACACTTCCATAAAGCCTCTAGGAGCGATGGTCTTTCAGCACGGTATCCCTAATCACTTCCATAAAGCCTCTAGGAGCGATGGTCTTTCAGCACGGTATCCATAAACACTTCCATAAAGCCTCTAGGAGCGATGGTCTTTCAGCACGGTATCCATAAACACTTCCATAAAGCCTCTAGGAGCGATGGTCTTTCAGCAGGGTATCCCTAAACACTTCCATAAAGCCTCTAGGAGCGATGGTCTTTCAGCAGGGTATCCATAAACACTTCCATAAAGCCTCTAGGAGCGATGGTCTTTCAGCAGGGTATCCATAAACACTTAGAGCCTCTAGGAGCGATGGTCTTTCAGCAGGGTATCCCTAAACACTTCCATAAAGCCTCTAGGAGCGATGGTCTTTCAGCACGGTATCCCTAAACACTTAGAGCCTCTAGGAGCGATGGTCTTTCAGCACGGTATCCCTAAACACTTCCATAAAGCCTCTAGGAGCGATGGTCTTTCAGCACGGTATCCATAAACACTTCCATAAAGCCTCTAGGAGCGATGGTCTTTCAGCATGGTATCCCTAAACACTTAGAGCCTCTAGGAGCGATGGTCTTTCAGCACGGTATCCCTAATCACTTCCATAAAGCCTCTAGGAGCGATGGTCTTTCAGCAGGGTATCCCTAAACACTTCCATAAAGCCTCTAGGAGCGATGGTCTTTCAGCACGGTATCCCTAAACACTTAGAGCCTCTAGGAGCGATGGTCTTTCAGCAGGGTATCCCTAAACACTTCCATAAAGCCTCTAGGAGCGATGGTCTTTCAGCACGGTATCCCTAAACACTTAGAGCCTCTAGGAGCGATGGTCTTTCAGCAGGGTATCCCTAAACACTTCCATAAAGCCTCTAGGAGCGATGGTCTTTCAGCACGGTATCCCTAAACACTTCCATAAAGCCTCTAGGAGCGATGGTCTTTCAGCAGGGTATCCCTAATCACTTCCATAAAGCCTCTAGGAGCGATGGTCTTTCAGCACGGTATCCCTAAACACTTCCATAAAGCCTCTAGGAGCGATGGTCTTTCAGCACGGTATCCCTAAACACTTCCATAAAGCCTCTAGGAGCGATGGTCTTTCAGCACGGTATCCATAAACACTTCCATAAAGCCTCTAGGAGCGATGGTCTTTCAGCACGGTATCCCTAAACACTTCCATAAAGCCTCTAGGAGCGATGGTCTTTCAGCACGGTATCCCTAAACACTTCCATAAAGCCTCTAGGAGCGATGGTCTTTCAGCACGGTATCCCTAAACACTTCCATAAAGCCTCTAGGAGCGATGGTCTTTCAGCACGGTATCCCTAAACACTTAGAGCCTCTAGGAGCGATGGTCTTTCAGCACGGTATCCCTAATCACTTCCATAAAGCCTCTAGGAGCGATGGTCTTTCAGCACGGTATCCCTAATCACTTCCATAAAGCCTCTAGGAGCGATGGTCTTTCAGCACGGTATCCCTAAACACTTCCATAAAGCCTCTAGGAGCGATGGTCTTTCAGCACGGTATCCCTAAACACTTCCATAAAGCCTCTAGGAGCGATGGTCTTTCAGCAGGGTATCCATAAACACTTCCATAAAGCCTCTAGGAGCGATGGTCTTTCAGCACGGTATCCCTAAACACTTCCATAAAGCCTCTAGGAGCGATGGTCTTTCAGCATGGTATCCCTAAACACTTCCATAAAGCCTCTAGGAGCGATGGTCTTTCAGCACGGTATCCCTAAACACTTCCATAAAGCCTCTAGGAGCGATGGTCTTTCAGCATGGTATCCCTAAACACTTCCATAAAGCCTCTAGGAGCGATGGTCTTTCAGCACGGTATCCCTAAACACTTAGAGCCTCTAGGAGCGATGGTCTTTCAGCACGGTATCCCTAAACACTTCCATAAAGCCTCTAGGAGCGATGGTCTTTCAGCACGGTATCCATAATCACTTCCAGAAAGCCTCTAGGAGCGATGGTCTTTCAGCACGGTATCCCTAAACACTTAGAGCCTCTAGGATCGATGGTCTTTCAGCACGGTATCCATAATCACTTCCATAAAGCCTCTAGGAGCGATGGTCTTTCAGCACGGTATCCCTAAACACTTCCATAAAGCCTCTAGGAGCGATGGTCTTTCAGCACGGTATCCCTAAACACTTCCATAAAGCCTCTAGGAGCGATGGTCTTTCAGCACGGTATCCCTAAACACTTCCATAAAGCCTCTAGGAGCGATGGTCTTTCAGCACGGTATCCCTAAACACTTCCATAAAGCCTCTAGGAGCGATGGTCTTTCAGCACGGTATCCATAAACACTTCCATAAAGCCTCTAGGAGCGATGGTCTTTCAGCAGGGTATCCATAATCACTTCCATAAAGCCTCTAGGAGCGATGGTCTTTCAGCACGGTATCCCTAAACACTTAGAGCCTCTAGGAGCGATGGTCTTTCAGCACGGTATCCATAATCACTTCCATAAAGCCTCTAGGAGCGATGGTCTTTCAGCACGGTTCACTGTGCCTCTAGGAGCGATGGTCTTTCAGCACGGTATCCCTAAACACTTAGAGCCTCTAGGAGCGATGGTCTTTCAGCACGGTATCCCTAAACACTTAGAGCCTCTAGGAGCGATGGTCTTTCAGCACGGTATCCATAAACACTTCCATAAAGCCTCTAGGAGCGATGGTCTTTCAGCACGGTATCCATAAACACTTCCATAAAGCCTCTAGGAGCGATGGTCTTTCAGCAGGGTATCCCTAAACACTTCCATAAAGCCTCTAGGAGCGATGGTCTTTCAGCACGGTATCCCTAAACACTTCCATAAAGCCTCTAGGAGCGATGGTCTTTCAGCAGGGTATCCCTAAACACTTCCATAAAGCCTCTAGGAGCGATGGTCTTTCAGCAGGGTATCCCTAAACACTTCCATAAAGCCTCTAGGAGCGATGGTCTTTCAGCATGGTATCCCTAAACACTTCCATAAAGCCTCTAGGAGCGATGGTCTTTCAGCACGGTATCCCTAAACACTTCCATAAAGCCTCTAGGAGCGATGGTCTTTCAGCACGGTATCCCTAATCACTTCCATAAAGCCTCTAGGAGCGATGGTCTTTCAGCACGGTATCCATAAACACTTAGAGCCTCTAGGAGCGATGGTCTTTCAGCAGGGTATCCCTAAACACTTCCATAAAGCCTCTAGGAGCGATGGTCTTTCAGCAGGGTATCCCTAAACACTTCCATAAAGCCTCTAGGAGCGATGGTCTTTCAGCAGGGTATCCCTAAACACTTCCATAAAGCCTCTAGGAGCGATGGTCTTTCAGCAGGGTATCCCTAAACACTTCCATAAAGCCTCTAGGAGCGATGGTCTTTCAGCAGGGTATCCCTAAACACTTCCATAAAGCCTCTAGGAGCGATGGTCTTTCAGCAGGGTATCCCTAAACACTTCCATAAAGCCTCTAGGAGCGATGGTCTTTCAGCAGGGTATCCCTAAACACTTCCATAAAGCCTCTAGGAGCGATGGTCTTTCAGCAGGGTATCCCTAAACACTTCCATAAAGCCTCTAGGAGCGATGGTCTTTCAGCACGGTATCCCTAAACACTTCCATAAAGCCTCTAGGAGCGATGGTCTTTCAGCACGGTATCCCACTTCCATAAAGCCTCTAGGAGCGATGGTCTTTCAGCACGGTATCCCTAAACACTTATAGCATCTAGGAGCGATGGTCTTTCAGCAGGGTATCCCTAAACACTTCCATAAAGCCTCTAGGAGCGATGGTCTTTCAGCACGGTATCCCTAATCACTTCCATAAAGCCTCTAGGAGCGATGGTCTTTCAGCAGGGTATCCATAATCACTTCCATAAAGCCTCTAGGAGCGATGGTCTTTCAGCACGGTATCCCTAAACACTTCCATAAAGCCTCTAGGAGCGATGGTCTTTCAGCAGGGTATCCCTAAACACTTAGAGCCTCTAGGAGCGATGGTCTTTCAGCAGGGTAACCCTAAACACTTAGAGCCTCTAGGAGCGATGGTCTTTCAGCACGGTATCCATAATCACTTCCATAAAGCCTCTAGGAGCGATGGTCTTTCAGCACGGTATCCCTAAACACTTCCATAAAGCCTCTAGGAGCGATGGTCTTTCAGCACGGTATCCATAAACACTTCCATAAAGCCTCTAGGAGCGATGGTCTTTCAGCACGGTATCCATAAACACTTAGAGCCTCTAGGAGCGATGGTCTTTCAGCACGGTATCCATAAACACTTAGAGCCTCTAGGAGCGATGGTCTTTCAGCACGGTATCCCTAAACACTTCCATAAAGCCTCTAGGAGCGATGGTCTTTCAGCACGGTATCCCTAAACACTTCCATAAAGCCTCTAGGAGCGATGGTCTTTCAGCACGGTATCCATAATCACTTCCATAAAGCCTCTAGGAGCGATGGTCTTTCAGCACGGTATCCCTAAACACTTAGAGCCTCTAGGAGCGATGGTCTTTCAGCAGGGTATCCCTAAACACTTCCATAAAGCCTCTAGGAGCGATGGTCTTTCAGCACGGTATCCATAAACACTTAGAGCCTCTAGGAGCGATGGTCTTTCAGCACGGTATCCCTAAACACTTAGAGCCTCTAGGAGCGATGGTCTTTCAGCACGGTATCCATAAACACTTCCATAGAGCCTCTAGGAGCGATGGTCTTTCAGCAGGGTATCCCTAATCACTTCCATAAAGCCTCTAGGAGCGATGGTCTTTCAGCACGGTATCCCTAAACACTTAGAGCCTCTAGGAGCGATGGTCTTTCAGCACGGTATCCCTAAACACTTAGAGCCTCTAGGAGCGATGGTCTTTCAGCACCGTATCCCTAAACACTTCCATAAAGCCTCTAGGAGCGATGGTCTTTCAGCACGGTATCCCTAATCACTTCCATAAAGCCTCTAGGAGCGATGGTCTTTCAGCACGGTATCCATAAACACTTCCATAAAGCCTCTAGGAGCGATGGTCTTTCAGCACGGTATCCATAAACACTTCCATAAAGCCTCTAGGAGCGATGGTCTTTCAGCAGGGTATCCATAAACACTTCCATAAAGCCTCTAGGAGCGATGGTCTTTCAGCACGGTATCCATAAACACTTCCATAAAGCCTCTAGGAGCGATGGTCTTTCAGCACGGTATCCCTAAACACTTAGAGCCTCTAGGAGCGATGGTCTTTCAGCAGGGTATCCCTAATCACTTCCATAAAGCCTCTAGGAGCGATGGTCTTTCAGCACGGTATCCCTAAACACTTCCATAAAGCCTCTAGGAGCGATGGTCTTTCAGCAGGGTATCCCTAAACACTTCCATAAAGCCTCTAGGAGCGATGGTCTTTCAGCACGGTATCCCTAAACACTTCCATAAAGCCTCTAGGAGCGATGGTCTTTCAGCACGGTATCCCTAAACACTTAGAGCCTCTAGGATCGATGGTCTTTCAGCACGGTATCCATAATCACTTCCATAAAGCCTCTAGGAGCGATGGTCTTTCAGCACGGTATCCCTAAACACTTCCATAAAGCCTCTAGGAGCGATGGTCTTTCAGCACGGTATCCCTAAACACTTAGAGCCTCTAGGAGCGATGGTCTTTCAGCATGGTATCCCTAAACACTTCCATAAAGCCTCTAGGAGCGATGGTCTTTCAGCACGGTATCCCTAAACACTTAGAGCCTCTAGGAGCGATGGTCTTTCAGCACGGTATCCCTAAACACTTCCATAAAGCCTCTAGGAGCGATGGTCTTTCAGCACGGTATCCCTAAACACTTCCATAAAGCCTCTAGGAGCGATGGTCTTTCAGCACGGTATCCATAAACACTTAGAGCCTCTAGGAGCGATGGTCTTTCAGCACGGTATCCCTAAACACTTCCATAAAGCCTCTAGGAGCGATGGTCTTTCAGCACGGTATCCCTAAACACTTCCATAAAGCCTCTAGGAGCGATGGTCTTTCAGCACGGTATCCATAAACACTTCCATAAAGCCTCTAGGAGCGATGGTCTTTCAGCACGGTATCCATAAACACTTAGAGCCTCTAGGAGCGATGGTCTTTCAGCACGGTATCCATAAACACTTAGAGCCTCTAGGAGCGATGGTCTTTCAGCACGGTATCCCTAAACACTTCCATAAAGCCTCTAGGAGCGATGGTCTTTCAGCACGGTATCCCTAAACACTTCCATAAAGCCTCTAGGAGCGATGGTCTTTCAGCACGGTATCCATAATCACTTCCATAAAGCCTCTAGGAGCGATGGTCTTTCAGCACGGTATCCCTAAACACTTCCATAAAGCCTCTAGGAGCGATGGTCTTTCAGCAGGGTATCCCTAAACACTTCCATAAAGCCTCTAGGAGCGATGGTCTTTCAGCACGGTATCCATAAACACTTAGAGCCTCTAGGAGCGATGGTCTTTCAGCACGGTATCCCTAAACACTTAGAGCCTCTAGGAGCGATGGTCTTTCAGCACGGTATCCATAAACACTTCCATAGAGCCTCTAGGAGCGATGGTCTTTCAGCAGGGTATCCCTAATCACTTCCATAAAGCCTCTAGGAGCGATGGTCTTTCAGCAGGGTATCCCTAAACACTTAGAGCCTCTAGGAGCGATGGTCTTTCAGCACGGTATCCCTAAACACTTCCATAAAGCCTCTAGGAGCGATGGTCTTTCAGCACGGTATCCCTAAACACTTAGAGCCTCTAGGAGCGATGGTCTTTCAGCATGGTATCCCTAAACACTTAGAGCCTCTAGGAGCGATGGTCTTTCAGCACGGTATCCCTAAACACTTCCATAAAGCCTCTAGGAGCGATGGTCTTTCAGCACGGTATCCATAAACACTTCCATAAAGCCTCTAGGAGCGATGGTCTTTCAGCACGGTATCCATAAACACTTCCATAAAGCCTCTAGGAGCGATGGTCTTTCAGCAGGGTATCCATAAACACTTCCATAAAGCCTCTAGGAGCGATGGTCTTTCAGCACGGTATCCATAAACACTTCCATAAAGCCTCTAGGAGCGATGGTCTTTCAGCACGGTATCCCTAAACACTTAGAGCCTCTAGGAGCGATGGTCTTTCAGCACGGTATCCCTAAACACTTCCATAAAGCCTCTAGGAGCGATGGTCTTTCAGCACGGTATCCCTAAACACTTAGAGCCTCTAGGATCGATGGTCTTTCAGCACGGTATCCATAATCACTTCCATAAAGCCTCTAGGAGCGATGGTCTTTCAGCACGGTATCCCTAAACACTTCCATAAAGCCTCTAGGAGCGATGGTCTTTCAGCACGGTATCCCTAAACACTTCCATAAAGCCTCTAGGAGCGATGGTCTTTCAGCACGGTATCCCTAATCACTTCCATAAAGCCTCTAGGAGCGATGGTCTTTCAGCAGGGTATCCATAATCACTTCCATAAAGCCTCTAGGAGCGATGGTCTTTCAGCACGGTATCCCTAAACACTTAGAGCCTCTAGGAGCGATGGTCTTTCAGCACGGTATCCATAATCACTTCCATAAAGCCTCTAGGAGCGATGGTCTTTCAGCACGGTTCACTGTGCCTCTAGGAGCGATGGTCTTTCAGCACGGTATCCCTAAACACTTAGAGCCTCTAGGAGCGATGGTCTTTCAGCACGGTATCCCACTTCCATAAAGCCTCTAGGAGCGATGGTCTTTCAGCACGGTATCCCTAAACACTTAGAGCCTCTAGGAGCGATGGTCTTTCAGCACGGTATCCATAAACACTTCCATAAAGCCTCTAGGAGCGATGGTCTTTCAGCACGGTATCCCTAATCACTTCCATAAAGCCTCTAGGAGCGATGGTCTTTCAGCACGGTATCCATAAACACTTAGAGCCTCTAGGAGCGATGGTCTTTCAGCAGGGTATCCCTAAACACTTCCATAAAGCCTCTAGGAGCGATGGTCTTTCAGCAGGGTATCCCTAAACACTTCCATAAAGCCTCTAGGAGCGATGGTCTTTCAGCAGGGTATCCCTAAACACTTCCATAAAGCCTCTAGGAGCGATGGTCTTTCAGCAGGGTATCCCTAAACACTTCCATAAAGCCTCTAGGAGCGATGGTCTTTCAGCAGGGTATCCCTAAACACTTCCATAAAGCCTCTAGGAGCGATGGTCTTTCAGCAGGGTATCCCTAAACACTTCCATAAAGCCTCTAGGAGCGATGGTCTTTCAGCAGGGTATCCCTAAACACTTCCATAAAGCCTCTAGGAGCGATGGTCTTTCAGCACGGTATCCCTAATCACTTAGAGCCTCTAGGAGCGATGGTCTTTCAGCACGGTATCCATAAACACTTCCATAAAGCCTCTAGGAGCGATGGTCTTTCAGCACGGTATCCCTAATCACTTCCATAAAGCCTCTAGGAGCGATGGTCTTTCAGCAGGGTATCCATAATCACTTCCATAAAGCCTCTAGGAGCGATGGTCTTTCAGCACGGTATCCCTAAACACTTAGAGCCTCTAGGAGCGATGGTCTTTCAGCACGGTATCCATAATCACTTCCATAAAGCCTCTAGGAGCGATGGTCTTTCAGCACGGTTCACTGTGCCTCTAGGAGCGATGGTCTTTCAGCACGGTATCCCTAAACACTTAGAGCCTCTAGGAGCGATGGTCTTTCAGCACGGTATCCCTAAACACTTAGAGCCTCTAGGAGCGATGGTCTTTCAGCACGGTATCCATAAACACTTCCATAAAGCCTCTAGGAGCGATGGTCTTTCAGCACGGTATCCCTAAACACTTAGAGCCTCTAGGAGCGATGGTCTTTCAGCACGGTATCCCTAAACACTTCCATAAAGCCTCTAGGAGCGATGGTCTTTCAGCACGGTATCCCTAAACACTTAGAGCCTCTAGGAGCGATGGTCTTTCAGCATGGTATCCCTAAACACTTAGAGCCTCTAGGAGCGATGGTCTTTCAGCACGGTATCCCTAAACACTTCCATAAAGCCTCTAGGAGCGATGGTCTTTCAGCACGGTATCCATAAACACTTCCATAAAGCCTCTAGGAGCGATGGTCTTTCAGCACGGTATCCATAAACACTTCCATAAAGCCTCTAGGAGCGATGGTCTTTCAGCAGGGTATCCATAAACACTTCCATAAAGCCTCTAGGAGCGATGGTCTTTCAGCACGGTATCCATAAACACTTCCATAAAGCCTCTAGGAGCGATGGTCTTTCAGCACGGTATCCCTAAACACTTAGAGCCTCTAGGAGCGATGGTCTTTCAGCACGGTATCCCTAAACACTTCCATAAAGCCTCTAGGAGCGATGGTCTTTCAGCACGGTATCCCTAAACACTTAGAGCCTCTAGGATCGATGGTCTTTCAGCACGGTATCCATAATCACTTCCATAAAGCCTCTAGGAGCGATGGTCTTTCAGCACGGTATCCCTAAACACTTCCATAAAGCCTCTAGGAGCGATGGTCTTTCAGCACGGTATCCCTAAACACTTCCATAAAGCCTCTAGGAGCGATGGTCTTTCAGCACGGTATCCCTAATCACTTCCATAAAGCCTCTAGGAGCGATGGTCTTTCAGCAGGGTATCCATAATCACTTCCATAAAGCCTCTAGGAGCGATGGTCTTTCAGCACGGTATCCCTAAACACTTAGAGCCTCTAGGAGCGATGGTCTTTCAGCACGGTATCCATAATCACTTCCATAAAGCCTCTAGGAGCGATGGTCTTTCAGCACGGTTCACTGTGCCTCTAGGAGCGATGGTCTTTCAGCACGGTATCCCTAAACACTTAGAGCCTCTAGGAGCGATGGTCTTTCAGCACGGTATCCCACTTCCATAAAGCCTCTAGGAGCGATGGTCTTTCAGCACGGTATCCCTAAACACTTAGAGCCTCTAGGAGCGATGGTCTTTCAGCACGGTATCCATAAACACTTCCATAAAGCCTCTAGGAGCGATGGTCTTTCAGCACGGTATCCCTAATCACTTCCATAAAGCCTCTAGGAGCGATGGTCTTTCAGCACGGTATCCATAAACACTTAGAGCCTCTAGGAGCGATGGTCTTTCAGCAGGGTATCCCTAAACACTTCCATAAAGCCTCTAGGAGCGATGGTCTTTCAGCAGGGTATCCCTAAACACTTCCATAAAGCCTCTAGGAGCGATGGTCTTTCAGCAGGGTATCCCTAAACACTTCCATAAAGCCTCTAGGAGCGATGGTCTTTCAGCAGGGTATCCCTAAACACTTCCATAAAGCCTCTAGGAGCGATGGTCTTTCAGCAGGGTATCCCTAAACACTTCCATAAAGCCTCTAGGAGCGATGGTCTTTCAGCAGGGTATCCCTAAACACTTCCATAAAGCCTCTAGGAGCGATGGTCTTTCAGCAGGGTATCCCTAAACACTTCCATAAAGCCTCTAGGAGCGATGGTCTTTCAGCACGGTATCCCTAATCACTTAGAGCCTCTAGGAGCGATGGTCTTTCAGCACGGTATCCATAAACACTTCCATAAAGCCTCTAGGAGCGATGGTCTTTCAGCACGGTATCCCTAATTACTTCCATAAAGCCTCTAGGAGCGATGGTCTTTCAGCAGGGTATCCATAATCACTTCCATAAAGCCTCTAGGAGCGATGGTCTTTCAGCACGGTATCCCTAAACACTTAGAGCCTCTAGGAGCGATGGTCTTTCAGCACGGTATCCATAATCACTTCCATAAAGCCTCTAGGAGCGATGGTCTTTCAGCACGGTTCACTGTGCCTCTAGGAGCGATGGTCTTTCAGCACGGTATCCCTAAACACTTAGAGCCTCTAGGAGCGATGGTCTTTCAGCACGGTATCCCTAAACACTTAGAGCCTCTAGGAGCGATGGTCTTTCAGCACGGTATCCATAAACACTTCCATAAAGCCTCTAGGAGCGATGGTCTTTCAGCACGGTATCCCTAATCACTTCCATAAAGCCTCTAGGAGCGATGGTCTTTCAGCACGGTATCCATAAACACTTAGAGCCTCTAGGAGCGATGGTCTTTCAGCAGGGTATCCCTAAACACTTCCATAAAGCCTCTAGGAGCGATGGTCTTTCAGCAGGGTATCCCTAAACACTTCCATAAAGCCTCTAGGAGCGATGGTCTTTCAGCAGGGTATCCCTAAACACTTCCATAAAGCCTCTAGGAGCGATGGTCTTTCAGCAGGGTATCCCTAAACACTTCCATAAAGCCTCTAGGAGCGATGGTCTTTCAGCAGGGTATCCCTAAACACTTCCATAAAGCCTCTAGGAGCGATGGTCTTTCAGCAGGGTATCCCTAAACACTTCCATAAAGCCTCTAGGAGCGATGGTCTTTCAGCAGGGTATCCCTAAACACTTCCATAAAGCCTCTAGGAGCGATGGTCTTTCAGCACGGTATCCCTAAACACTTCCATAAAGCCTCTAGGAGCGATGGTCTTTCAGCAGGGTATCCCTAAACACTTCCATAAAGCCTCTAGGAGCGATGGTCTTTCAGCACGGTATCCCTAAACACTTCCATAAAGCCTCTAGGAGCGATGGTCTTTCAGCACGGTATCCCTAAACACTTCCATAAAGCCTCTAGGAGCGATGGTCTTTCAGCACGGTATCCCTAAACACTTCCATAAAGCCTCTAGGAGCGATGGTCTTTCAGCACGGTATCCCTAATCACTTCCATAAAGCCTCTAGGAGCGATGGTCTTTCAGCACGGTATCTCTAAACACTTCCATAAAGCCTCTAGGAGCGATGGTCTTTCAGCACGGTATCCCTAAACACTTCCATAAAGCCTCTAGGAGCGATGGTCTTTCAGCACGGTATCCCTAAACACTTCCATAAAGCCTCTAGGAGCGATGGTCTTTCAGCAGGGTATCCCTAAACACTTCCATAAAGCCTCTAGGAGCGATGGTCTTTCAGCAGGGTATCCCTAAACACTTCCATAAAGCCTCTAGGAGCGATGGTCTTTCAGCAGGGTATCCCTAAACACTTCCATAAAGCCTCTAGGAGCGATGGTCTTTCAGCACGGTATCCCTAATCACTTAGAGCCTCCAGGAGCGATGGTCTTTCAGCACGGTATCCATAAACACTTCCATAAAGCCTCTAGGAGCGATGGTCTTTCAGCACGGTATCCCTAAACACTTAGAGCCTCTAGGAGCGATGGTCTTTCAGCACGGTATCCCTAAACACTTCCATAAAGCCTCTAGGAGCGATGGTCTTTCAGCAGGGTATCCCTAAACACTTCCATAAAGCCTCTAGGAGCGATGGTCTTTCAGCACGGTATCCATAAACACTTCCATAAAGCCTCTAGGAGCGATGGTCTTTCAGCATGGTATCCCTAAACACTTAGAGCCTCTAGGAGCGATGGTCTTTCAGCACGGTATCCCTAAACACTTCCATAAAGCCTCTAGGAGCGATGGTCTTTCAGCACGGTATCCCTAATCACTTCCATAAAGCCTCTAGGAGCGATGGTCTTTCAGCAGGGTATCCATAATCACTTCCATAAAGCCTCTAGGAGCGATGGTCTTTCAGCACGGTATCCCTAAACACTTAGAGCCTCTAGGAGCGATGGTCTTTCAGCAGGGTAACCCTAAACACTTAGAGCCTCTAGGAGCGATGGTCTTTCAGCACGGTATCCCTAAACACTTCCATAAAGCCTCTAGGAGCGATGGTCTTTCAGCACGGTATCCCTAAACACTTCCATAAAGCCTCTAGGAGCGATGGTCTTTCAGCACGGTATCCATAAACACTTCCATAAAGCCTCTAGGAGCGATGGTCTTTCAGCACGGTATCCATAAACACTTAGAGCCTCTAGGAGCGATGGTCTTTCAGCACGGTATCCATAAACACTTAGAGCCTCTAGGAGCGATGGTCTTTCAGCACGGTATCCCTAAACACTTCCATAAAGCCTCTAGGAGCGATGGTCTTTCAGCACGGTATCCCTAAACACTTCCATAAAGCCTCTAGGAGCGATGGTCTTTCAGCACGGTATCCCTAAACACTTCCATAAAGCCTCTAGGAGCGATGGTCTTTCAGCACGGTATCCATAATCACTTCCATAAAGCCTCTAGGAGCGATGGTCTTTCAGCACGGTATCCCTAAACACTTAGAGCCTCTAGGAGCGATGGTCTTTCAGCACGGTATCCCTAATCACTTCCATAAAGCCTCTAGGAGCGATGGTCTTTCAGCACGGTATCCCTAAACACTTCCATAAAGCCTCTAGGAGCGATGGTCTTTCAGCAGGGTATCCCTAAACACTTCCATAAAGCCTCTAGGAGCGATGGTCTTTCAGCACGGTATCCATAAACACTTAGAGCCTCTAGGAGCGATGGTCTTTCAGCACGGTATCCCTAAACACTTAGAGCCTCTAGGAGCGATGGTCTTTCAGCACGGTATCCATAAACACTTCCATAGAGCCTCTAGGAGCGATGGTCTTTCAGCAGGGTATCCCTAATCACTTCCATAAAGCCTCTAGGAGCGATGGTCTTTCAGCACGGTATCCCTAAACACTTAGAGCCTCTAGGAGCGATGGTCTTTCAGCACGGTATCCCTAAACACTTAGAGCCTCTAGGAGCGATGGTCTTTCAGCATGGTATCCCTAAACACTTCCATAAAGCCTCTAGGAGCGATGGTCTTTCAGCACGGTATCCATAAACACTTCCATAAAGCCTCTAGGAGCGATGGTCTTTCAGCACGGTATCCCTAAACACTTCCATAAAGCCTCTAGGAGCGATGGTCTTTCAGCACGGTATCCATAAACACTTCCATAAAGCCTCTAGGAGCGATGGTCTTTCAGCACGGTATCCCTAAACACTTAGAGCCTCTAGGAGCGATGGTCTTTCAGCACGGTATCCCTAATCACTTCCATAAAGCCTCTAGGAGCGATGGTCTTTCAGCACGGTATCCATAAACACTTCCATAAAGCCTCTAGGAGCGATGGTCTTTCAGCACGGTATCCATAAACACTTCCATAAAGCCTCTAGGAGCGATGGTCTTTCAGCAGGGTATCCATAAACACTTCCATAAAGCCTCTAGGAGCGATGGTCTTTCAGCACGGTATCCATAAACACTTCCATAAAGCCTCTAGGAGCGATGGTCTTTCAGCACGGTATCCCTAAACACTTAGAGCCTCTAGGAGCGATGGTCTTTCAGCACGGTATCCCTAAACACTTAGAGCCTCTAGGATCGATGGTCTTTCAGCACGGTATCCATAATCACTTCCATAAAGCCTCTAGGAGCGATGGTCTTTCAGCACGGTATCCCTAAACACTTCCATAAAGCCTCTAGGAGCGATGGTCTTTCAGCACGGTATCCCTAAACACTTCCATAAAGCCTCTAGGAGCGATGGTCTTTCAGCACGGTATCCATAAACACTTAGAGCCTCTAGGAGCGATGGTCTTTCAGCACGGTATCCATAAACACTTCCATAAAGCCTCTAGGAGCGATGGTCTTTCAGCACGGTTCACTGTGCCTCTAGGAGCGATGGTCTTTCAGCACGGTATCCCTAAACACTTAGAGCCTCTAGGAGCGATGGTCTTTCAGCACGGTATCCCTAAACACTTAGAGCCTCTAGGAGCGATGGTCTTTCAGCACGGTATCCATAAATACTTCCATAAAGCCTCTAGGAGCGATGGTCTTTCAGCACGGTATCCCTAAACACTTCCATAAAGCCTCTAGGAGCGATGGTCTTTCAGCACGGTATCCCTAAACACTTCCATAAAGCCTCTAGGAGCGATGGTCTTTCAGCACGGTATCCCTAAACACTTCCATAAAGCCTCTAGGAGCGATGGTCTTTCAGCATGGTATCCCTAAACACTTCCATAAAGCCTCTAGGAGCGATGGTCTTTCAGCACGGTATCCCTAATCACTTCCATAAAGCCTCTAGGAGCGATGGTCTTTCAGCACGGTATCCATAAACACTTAGAGCCTCTAGGAGCGATGGTCTTTCAGCAGGGTATCCCTAAACACTTCCATAAAGCCTCTAGGAGCGATGGTCTTTCAGCAGGGTATCCCTAAACACTTCCATAAAGCCTCTAGGAGCGATGGTCTTTCAGCAGGGTATCCCTAAACACTTCCATAAAGCCTCTAGGAGCGATGGTCTTTCAGCAGGGTATCCCTAAACACTTCCATAAAGCCTCTAGGAGCGATGGTCTTTCAGCAGGGTATCCCTAAACACTTCCATAAAGCCTCTAGGAGCGATGGTCTTTCAGCAGGGTATCCCTAAACACTTCCATAAAGCCTCTAGGAGCGATGGTCTTTCAGCACGGTATCTCTAAACACTTCCATAAAGCCTCTAGGAGCGATGGTCTTTCAGCACGGTATCCCTAAACACTTCCATAAAGCCTCTAGGAGCGATGGTCTTTCAGCACGGTATCTCTAATCACTTCCATAAAGCCTCTAGGAGCGATGGTCTTTCAGCACGGTATCCCTAAACACTTAGAGCCTCTAGGAGCGATGGTCTTTCAGCACGGTATCCATAAACACTTCCATAAAGCCTCTAGGAGCGATGGTCTTTCAGCACGGTATCCATAAACACTTAGAGCCTCTAGGAGCGATGGTCTTTCAGCACGGTATCCCTAATCACTTAGAGCCTCCAGGAGCGATGGTCTTTCAGCACGGTATCCATAAACACTTCCATAAAGCCTCTAGGAGCGATGGTCTTTCAGCACGGTATCCCACTTCCATAAAGCCTCTAGGAGCGATGGTCTTTCAGCACGGTATCCCTAAACACTTAGAGCCTCTAGGAGCGATGGTCTTTCAGCACGGTATCCCTAAACACTTCCATAAAGCCTCTAGGAGCGATGGTCTTTCAGCAGGGTATCCCTAAACACTTCCATAAAGCCTCTAGGAGCGATGGTCTTTCAGCACGGTATCCCTAAACACTTCCATAAAGCCTCTAGGAGCGATGGTCTTTCAGCACGGTATCCCTAAACACTTCCATAAAGCCTCTAGGAGCGATGGTCTTTCAGCAGGGTATCCCTAAACACTTCCATAAAGCCTCTAGGAGCGATGGTCTTTCAGCAGGGTATCCCTAAACACTTCCATAAAGCCTCTAGGAGCGATGGTCTTTCAGCATGGTATCCCTAAACACTTCATAAAGCCTCTAGGAGCGATGGTCTTTCAGCACGGTATCCCTAAACACTTCCATAAAGCCTCTAGGAGCGATGGTCTTTCAGCATGGTATCCCTAAACACTTCCATAAAGCCTCTAGGAGCGATGGTCTTTCAGCACGGTATCCCTAAACACTTCCATAAAGCCTCTAGGAGCGATGGTCTTTCAGCACGGTATCCCTAAACACTTAGAGCCTCTAGGAGCGATGGTCTTTCAGCACGGTATCCATAATCACTTCCATAAAGCCTCTAGGAGCGATGGTCTTTCACCACGGTATCCCACTTCCATAAAGCCTCTAGGAGCGATGGTCTTTCAGCACGGTATCCCTAAACACTTCCATAAAGCCTCTAGGAGCGATGGTCTTTCAGCACGGTATCCCTAAACACTTAGAGCCTCTAGGAGCGATGGTCTTTCAGCACGGTATCCATAATCACTTCCATAAAGCCTCTAGGAGCGATGGTCTTTCAGCACGGTATCCCTAATCACTTAGAGGCTCTAGGAGCGATGGTCTTTCAGCACGGTATCCCTAAACACTTCCATAAAGCCTCTAGGAGCGATGGTCTTTCAGCAGGGTATCCCTAAACACTTCCATAAAGCCTCTAGGAGCGATGGTCTTTCAGCACGGTATCCCTAATCACTTCCATAAAGCCTCTAGGAGCGATGGTCTTTCAGCAGGGTATCCATAATCACTTCCATAAAGCCTCTAGGAGCGATGGTCTTTCAGCACGGTATCCCTAAACACTTAGAGCCTCTAGGAGCGATGGTCTTTCAGCAGGGTAACCCTAAACACTTAGAGCCTCTAGGAGCGATGGTCTTTCAGCACGGTATCCCTAAACACTTCCATAAAGCCTCTAGGAGCGATGGTCTTTCAGCACGGTATCCCTAAACACTTCCATAAAGCCTCTAGGAGCGATGGTCTTTCAGCACGGTATCCATAAACACTTCCATAAAGCCTCTAGGAGCGATGGTTTTTCAGCACGGTATCCATAAACACTTAGAGCCTCTAGGAGCGATGGTCTTTCAGCACGGTATCCATAAACACTTAGAGCCTCTAGGAGCGATGGTCTTTCAGCACGGTATCCCTAAACACTTCCATAAAGCCTCTAGGAGCGATGGTCTTTCAGCAGGGTATCCCTAAACACTTCCATAAAGCCTCTAGGAGCGATGGTCTTTCAGCACGGTATCCATAAACAATTAGAGCCTCTAGGAGCGATGGTCTTTCAGCACGGTATCCCTAAACACTTAGAGCCTCTAGGAGCGATGGTCTTTCAGCACGGTATCCATAAACACTTCCATAGAGCCTCTAGGAGCGATGGTCTTTCAGCAGGGTATCCCTAATCACTTCCATAAAGCCTCTAGGAGCGATGGTCTTTCAGCACGGTATCCCTAAACACTTCCATAAAGCCTCTAGGAGCGATGGTCTTTCAGCACGGTATCCCTAAACACTTAGAGCCTCTAGGAGCGATGGTCTTTCAGCATGGTATCCCTAAACACTTCCATAAAGCCTCTAGGAGCGATGGTCTTTCAGCACGGTATCCCTAAACACTTAGAGCCTCTAGGAGCGATGGTCTTTCAGCACGGTATCCCTAATCACTTCCATAAAGCCTCTAGGAGCGATGGTCTTTCAGCACGGTATCCATAAACACTTCCATAAAGCCTCTAGGAGCGATGGTCTTTCAGCACGGTATCCATAAACACTTCCATAAAGCCTCTAGGAGCGATGGTCTTTCAGCAGGGTATCCATAATCACTTCCATAAAGCCTCTAGGAGCGATGGTCTTTCAGCAGGGTATCCCTAATCACTTCCATAAAGCCTCTAGGAGCGATGGTCTTTCAGCACGGTATCCATAATCACTTCCATAAAGCCTCTAGGAGCGATGGTCTTTCAGCACGGTATCTCTAAACACTTCCATAAAGCCTCTAGGAGCGATGGTCTTTCAGCACGGTATCCATAAACACTTAGAGCCTCTAGGAGCGATGGTCTTTCAGCACGGTATCTCTAAACACTTCCATAAAGCCTCTAGGAGCGATGGTCTTTCAGCAGGGTATCCCTAAACACTTCCATAAAGCCTCTAGGAGCGATGGTCTTTCAGCAGGGTATCCATAAACACTTCCATAAAGCCTCTAGGAGCGATGGTCTTTCAGCACGGTATCCATAAACACTTAGAGCCTCTAGGAGCGATGGTCTTTCAGCACGGTATCCCTAAACACTTCCATAAAGCCTCTAGGAGCGATGGTCTTTCAGCACGGTATCCATAAACACTTAGAGCCTCTAGGAGCGATGGTCTTTCAGCAGGGTATCCATAAACACTTCCATAAAGCCTCTAGGAGCGATGGTCTTTCAGCAGGGTATCCATAAACACTTCCATAAAGCCTCTAGGAGCGATGGTCTTTCAGCACGGTATCCATAAACACTTAGAGCCTCTAGGAGCGATGGTCTTTCAGCAGGGTATCCATAATCACTTCCATAAAGCCTCTAGGAGCGATGGTCTTTCAGCAGGGTATCCATAAACACTTCCATAAAGCCTCTAGGAGCGATGGTCTTTCAGCAGGGTATCCATAATCACTTCCATAAAGCCTCTAGGAGCGATGGTCTTTCAGCAGGGTATCCATAATCACTTCCATAAAGCCTCTAGGAGCGATGGTCTTTCAGCACGGTATCCCTAAACACTTCCATAAAGCCTCTAGGAGCGATGGTCTTTCAGCACGGTATCCCTAAACACTTCCATAAAGCCTCTAGGAGCGATGGTCTTTCAGCACGGTATCCCTAAACACTTCCATAAAGCCTCTAGGAGCGATGGTCTTTCAGCACGGTATCCCTAAACACTTCCATAAAGCCTCTAGGAGCGATGGTCTTTCAGCACGGTATCCCTAAACACTTAGAGCCTCTAGGAGCGATGGTCTTTCAGCACGGTATCCATAAACACTTCCATAAAGCCTCTAGGAGCGATGGTCTTTCAGCAGGGTATCCCTAAACACTTAGAGCCTCTAGGAGCGATGGTCTTTCAGCACGGTATCCCTAAACACTTCCATAAAGCCTCTAGGAGCGATGGTCTTTCAGCAGGGTATCCCTAAACACTTAGAGCCTCTAGGAGCGATGGTCTTTCAGCACGGTAGCCCTAAACACTTCCATAAAGCCTCTAGGAGCGATGGTCTTTCAGCAGGGTATCCCTAAACACTTCCATAAAGCCTCTAGGAGCGATGGTCTTTCAGCACGGTATCCCTAAACACTTCCATAAAGCCTCTAGGAGCGATGGTCTTTCAGCAGGGTATCCCTAAACACTTCCATAAAGCCTCTAGGAGCGATGGTCTTTCAGCACGGTATCCCTAAACACTTCCATAAAGCCTCTAGGAGCGATGGTCTTTCAGCAGGGTATCCCTAAACACTTCCATAAAGCCTCTAGGAGCGATGGTCTTTCAGCACGGTATCCCTAAACACTTCCATAAAGCCTCTAGGAGCGATGGTCTTTCAGCAGGGTATCCCTAAACACTTCCATAAAGCCTCTAGGAGCGATGGTCTTTCAGTACGGTATCCCTAAACACTTCCATAAAGCCTCTAGGAGCGATGGTCTTTCAGCACGGTATCCATAAACACTTCCATAAAGCCTCTAGGAGCGATGGTCTTTCAGTACGGTATCCATAAACACTTCCATAAAGCCTCTAGGAGCGATGGTCTTTCAGCACGGTATCCCTAAACACTTAGAGCCTCTAGGAGCGATGGTCTTTCAGCACGGTATCCATAAACACTTCCATAAAGCCTCTAGGAGCGATGGTCTTTCAGCACGGTATCCCTAAACACTTAGAGCCTCTAGGAGCGATGGTCTTTCAGCAGGGTATCCCTAAACACTTCCATAAAGCCTCTAGGAGCGATGGTCTTTCAGCACGGTATCCCTAAACACTTCCATAAAGCCTCTAGGAGCGATGGTCTTTCAGCACGGTATCCCTAAACACTTCCATAAAGCCTCTAGGAGCGATGGTCTTTCAGCACGGTATCCCTAAACACTTCCATAAAGCCTCTAGGAGCGATGGTCTTTCAGCACGGTATCCCTAAACACTTCCATAAAGCCTCTAGGAGCGATGGTCTTTCAGCAGGGTATCCCTAAACACTTCCATAAAGCCTCTAGGAGCGATGGTCTTTCAGCACGGTATCCCTAAACACTTAGAGCCTCTAGGAGCGATGGTCTTTCAGCAGGGTATCCCTAAACACTTCCATAAAGCCTCTAGGAGCGATGGTCTTTCAGCATGGTATCCCTAAACACTTCCATAAAGCCTCTAGGAGCGATGGTCTTTCAGCAGGGTATCCCTAAACACTTAGAGCCTCTAGGAGCGATGGTCTTTCAGCACGGTATCCCTAATCACTTCCATAAAGCCTCTAGGAGCGATGGTCTTTCAGCACGGTATCCCTAAACACTTAGAGCCTCTAGGAGCGATGGTCTTTCAGCACGGTATCCCTAATCACTTCCATAAAGCCTCTAGGAGCGATGGTCTTTCAGCACGGTATCCCTAAACACTTCCATAAAGCCTCTAGGAGCGATGGTCTTTCAGCACGGTATCCCTAAACACTTCCATAAAGCCTCTAGGAGCGATGGTCTTTCAGCACGGTATCCCTAAACACTTCCATAAAGCCTCTAGGAGCGATGGTCTTTCAGCACGGTATCCCTAAACACTTCCATAAAGCCTCTAGGAGCGATGGTCTTTCAGCACGGTATCCCTAAACACTTCCATAAAGCCTCTAGGAGCGATGGTCTTTCAGCACGGTATCCCTAAACACTTAGAGCCTCTAGGAGCGATGGTCTTTCAGCACGGTATCCCTAAACACTTCCATAAAGCCTCTAGGAGCGATGGTCTTTCAGCAGGGTATCCCTAAACACTTAGAGCCTCTAGGAGCGATGGTCTTTCAGCACGGTATCCCTAAACACTTCCATAAAGCCTCTAGGAGCGATGGTCTTTCAGCACGATATCCCTAAACACTTCCATAAAGCCTCTAGGAGCGATGGTCTTTCAGCAGGGTATCCCTAAACACTTCCATAAAGCCTCTAGGAGCGATGGTCTTTCAGCACGGTATCCCTAATCACTTCCATAAAGCCTCTAGGAGCGATGGTCTTTCAGCACGGTATCCCTAAACACTTCCATAAAGCCTCTAGGAGCGATGGTCTTTCAGCAGGGTATCCCTAAACACTTCCATAAAGCCTCTAGGAGCGATGGTCTTTCAGCACGGTATCCCTAAACACTTCCATAAAGCCTCTAGGAGCGATGGTCTTTCAGCACGGTATCCCTAAACACTTCCATAAAGCCTCTAGGAGCGATGGTCTTTCAGCACGGTATCCCTAAACACTTCCATAAAGCCTCTAGGAGCGATGGTCTTTCAGCACGGTATCCCTAAACACTTAGAGCCTCTAGGAGCGATGGTCTTTCAGCAGGGTATCCCTAAACACTTCCATAAAGCCTCTAGGAGCGATGGTCTTTCAGCACGGTATCCCTAAACACTTAGAGCCTCTAGGAGCGATGGTCTTTCAGCATGGTATCCCTAAACACTTCCATAAAGCCTCTAGGAGCGATGGTCTTTCAGCACGGTATCCCTAAACACTTCCATAAAGCCTCTAGGAGCGATGGTCTTTCAGCACGGTATCCCTAAACACTTCCATAAAGCCTCTAGGAGCGATGGTCTTTCAGCACGGTATCCCTAAACACTTCCATAAAGCCTCTAGGAGCGATGGTCTTTCAGCAGGGTATCCCTAAACACTTCCATAAAGCCTCTAGGAGCGATGGTCTTTCAGCACGGTATCCCTAAACACTTAGAGCCTCTAGGAGCGATGGTCTTTCAGCACGGTATCCCTAAACACTTCCATAAAGCCTCTAGGAGCGATGGTCTTTCAGCACGGTATCCCTAAACACTTAGAGCCTCTAGGAGCGATGGTCTTTCACCACGGTATCCCTAATCACTTCCATAAAGCCTCTAGGAGCGATGGTCTTTCAGCACGGTATCCCACTTCCATAAAGCCTCTAGGAGCGATGGTCTTTCAGCAGGGTATCCCTAATCACTTCCATAAAGCCTCTAGGAGCGATGGTCTTTCAGCACGGTATCCCTAAACACTTCCATAAAGCCTCTAGGAGCGATGGTCTTTCAGCACGGTATCCCTAAACACTTCCATAAAGCCTCTAGGAGCGATGGTCTTTCAGCACGGTATCCCTAAACACTTCCATAAAGCCTCTAGGAGCGATGGTCTTTCAGCACGGTATCCATAAACACTTAGAGCCTCTAGGAGCGATGGTCTTTCAGCACGGTATCCCTAAACACTTAGAGCCTCTAGGAGCGATGGTCTTTCAGCACGGTAACCCTAAACACTTAGAGCCTCTAGGAGCGATGGTCTTTCAGCAGGGTATCCCTAAACACTTCCATAAAGCCTCTAGGAGCGATGGTCTTTCAGCACGGTATCCCTAAACACTTCCATAAAGCCTCTAGGAGCGATGGTCTTTCAGCACGGTATCCCTAATCACTTCCATAAAGCCTCTAGGAGCGATGGTCTTTCAGCAGGGTATCCCTAAACACTTAGAGCCTCTAGGAGCGATGGTCTTTCAGCACGGTATCCCTAAACACTTCCATAAAGCCTCTAGGAGCGATGGTCTTTCAGCACGGTATCCCTAAAAACTTCCATAAAGCCTCTAGGAGCGATGGTCTTTCAGCACGGTATCCCTAAACACTTCCATAAAGCCTCTAGGAGCGATGGTCTTTCAGCACGGTATCCCTAAACACTTCCATAAAGCCTCTAGGAGCGATGGTCTTTCAGCACGGTATCCCTAAACACTTCCATAAAGCCTCTAGGAGCGATGGTCTTTCAGCAGGGTATCCCTAAACACTTCCATAAAGCCTCTAGGAGCGATGGTCTTTCAGCACGGTATCCCTAATCACTTAGAGCCTCTAGAAGCGATGGTCTTTCAGCACGGTATCCCTAAACACTTCCATAAAGCCTCTAGGAGCGATGGTCTTTCAGCAGGGTATCCCTAAACACTTCCATAAAGCCTCTAGGAGCGATGGTCTTTCAGCAGGGTATCCATAAACACTTCCATAAAGCCTCTAGGAGCGATGGTCTTTCAGCACGGTATCCCTAAACACTTCCATAAAGCCTCTAGGAGCGATGGTCTTTCAGCAGGGTATCCCTAAACACTTCCATAAAGCCTCTAGGAGCGATGGTCTTTCAGCACGGTATCCCTAAACACTTCCATAAAGCCTCTAGGAGCGATGGTCTTTCAGCAGGGTATCCCTAAACACTTCCATAAAGCCTCTAGGAGCGATGGTCTTTCAGCACGGTATCCCTAAACACTTCCATAAAGCCTCTAGGAGCGATGGTCTTTCAGCACGGTATCCCTAAACACTTAGAGCCTCTAGGAGCGATGGTCTTTCAGCAGGGTATCCCTAAACACTTCCATAAAGCCTCTAGGAGCGATGGTCTTTCAGCATGGTATCCCTAAACACTTAGAGCCTCTAGGAGCGATGGTCTTTCAGCACGGTATCCCTAAACACTTCCATAAAGCCTCTAGGAGCGATGGTCTTTCAGCAGGGTATCCCTAAACACTTAGAGCCTCTAGGAGCGATGGTCTTTCAGCACGGTATCCCTAAACACTTCCATAAAGCCTCTAGGAGCGATGGTCTTTCAGCAGGGTATCCCTAAACACTTCCATAAAGCCTCTAGGAGCGATGGTCTTTCAGCACGGTATCCCTAAACACTTCCATAAAGCCTCTAGGAGCGATGGTCTTTCAGCAGGGTATCCATAAACACTTAGAGCCTCTAGGAGCGATGGTCTTTCAGCACGGTATCCCTAAACACTTCCATAAAGCCTCTAGGAGCGATGGTCTTTCAGCAGGGTATCCATAAACACTTAGAGCCTCTAGGAGCGATGGTCTTTCAGCAGGGTATCCATAAACACTTAGAGCCTCTAGGAGCGATGGTCTTTCAGCATGGTATCCCTAAACACTTCCATAAAGCCTCTAGGAGCGATGGTCTTTCAGCACGGTATCCCTAAACACTTCCATAAAGCCTCTAGGAGCGATGGTCTTTCAGCATGGTATCCATAATCACTTCCATAAAGCCTCTAGGAGCGATGGTCTTTCAGCACGGTATCCCTAAACACTTCCATAAAGCCTCTAGGAGCGATGGTCTTTCAGCACGGTATCCCTAAACACTTCCATAAAGCCTCTAGGAGCGATGGTCTTTCAGCACGGTATCCCTAAACACTTCCATAAAGCCTCTAGGAGCGATGGTCTTTCAGCACGGTATCCCTAAACACTTCCATAAAGCCTCTAGGAGCGATGGTCTTTCAGCACGGTATCCCTAAACACTTCCATAAAGCCTCTAGGAGCGATGGTCTTTCAGCACGGTATCCATAAACACTTCCATAAAGCCTCTAGGAGCGATGGTCTTTCAGCACGGTATCCCTAAACACTTCCATAAAGCCTCTAGGAGCGATGGTCTTTCAGCACGGTATCCCTAAACACTTCCATAAAGCCTCTAGGAGCGATGGTCTTTCAGCAGGGTATCCATAAACACTTCCATAAAGCCTCTAGGAGCGATGGTCTTTCAGCACGGTATCCCTAAACACTTCCATAAAGCCTCTAGGAGCGATGGTCTTTCAGCACGTTATCCATAAACACTTAGAGCCTCTAGGAGCGATGGTCTTTCAGCACGGTATCCCTAAACACTTCCATAAAGCCTCTAGGAGCGATGGTCTTTCAGCACGTTATCCATAAACACTTAGAGCCTCTAGGAGCGATGGTCTTTCAGCACGGTATCCCTAAACACTTCCATAAAGCCTCTAGGAGCGATGGTCTTTCAGCATGGTATCCCTAAACACTTCCATAAAGCCTCTAGGAGCGATGGTCTTTCAGCAGGGTATCCCTAATCACTTCCATAAAGCCTCTAGGAGCGATGGTCTTTCAGCACGGTATCCCTAAACACTTCCATAAAGCCTCTAGGAGCGATGGTCTTTCAGCACGGTATCCCTAAACACTTCCATAAAGCCTCTAGGAGCGATGGTCTTTCAGCACGGTATCCCTAAACACTTCCATAAAGCCTCTAGGAGCGATGGTCTTTCAGCACGGTATCCCTAAACACTTCCATAAAGCCTCTAGGAGCGATGGTCTTTCAGCACGGTATCCCTAAACACTTCCATAAAGCCTCTAGGAGCGATGGTCTTTCAGCACGGTATCCATAAACACTTAGAGCCTCTAGGAGCGATGGTCTTTCAGCACGGTATCCCTAAACACTTCCATAAAGCCTCTAGGAGCGATGGTCTTTCAGCACGGTATCCCTAAACACTTCCATAAAGCCTCTAGGAGCGATGGTCTTTCAGCACGGTATCCCTAAACACTTAGAGCCTCTAGGAGCGATGGTCTTTCAGCACGGTATCCCTAAACACTTCCATAAAGCCTCTAGGAGCGATGGTCTTTCAGCACGGTATCCCTAAACACTTCCATAAAGCCTCTAGGAGCGATGGTCTTTCAGCACGGTATCCCTAAACACTTCCATAAAGCCTCTAGGAGCGATGGTCTTTCAGCACGGTATCCCTAAACACTTCCATAAAGCCTCTAGGAGCGATGGTCTTTCAGCACGGTATCCCTAAACACTTCCATAAAGCCTCTAGGAGCGATGGTCTTTCAGCACGGTATCCCTAAACACTTCCATAAAGCCTCTAGGAGCGATGGTCTTTCAGCACGGTATCCCTAAACACTTCCATAAAGCCTCTAGGAGCGATGGTCTTTCAGCAGGGTATCCCTAAACACTTCCATAAAGCCTCTAGGAGCGATGGTCTTTCAGCACGGTATCCCTAATCACTTCCATAAAGCCTCTAGGAGCGATGGTCTTTCAGCACGGTATCCCTAAACACTTCCATAAAGCCTCTAGGAGCGATGGTCTTTCAGCACGGTATCCATAAACACTTCCATAAAGCCTCTAGGAGCGATGGTCTTTCAGCACGGTATCCCTAAACACTTCCATAAAGCCTCTAGGAGCGATGGTCTTTCAGCACGGTATCCCTAAACACTTCCATAAAGCCTCTAGGAGCGATGGTCTTTCAGCAGGGTATCCCTAAACACTTCCATAAAGCCTCTAGGAGCGATGGTCTTTCAGCACGGTATCCCTAAACACTTAGAGCCTCTAGGAGCGATGGTCTTTCAGCAGGGTATCCCTAAACACTTAGAGCCTCTAGGAGCGATGGTCTTTCAGCAGGGTATCCCTAAACACTTAGAGCCTCTAGGAGCGATGGTCTTTCAGCAGGGTATCCCTAAACACTTAGAGCCTCTAGGAGCGATGGTCTTTCAGCACGGTATCCCTAAACACTTAGAGCCTCTAGGAGCGATGGTCTTTCAGCAGGGTATCCCTAAACACTTCCATAAAGCCTCTAGGAGCGATGGTCTTTCAGCAGGGTATCCCTAAACACTTCCATAAAGCCTCTAGGAGCGATGGTCTTTCAGCAGGGTATCCATAAACACTTCCATAAAGCCTCTAGGAGCGATGGTCTTTCAGCACGGTATCCATAAACACTTCCATAGAGCCTCTAGGAGCGATGGTCTTTCAGCACGGTATCCATAAACACTTCCATAAAGCCTCTAGGAGCGATGGTCTTTCAGCAGGGTATCCCTAAACACTTCCATAAAGCCTCTAGGAGCGATGGTCTTTCAGCAGGGTATCCATAAACACTTCCATAAAGCCTCTAGGAGCGATGGTCTTTCAGCACGGTTCACTGTACCTCTAGGAGCGATGGTCTTTCACCACGGTTCACTGTACCTCTAGGAGCGATGGTCTTTCAGCACGGTATCCCTAAACACTTAGAGCCTCTAGGAGCGATGGTCTTTCAGCAGGGTATCCCTAAACACTTCCATAAAGCCTCTAGGAGCGATGGTCTTTCAGCACGGTATCCCTAAACACTTCCATAAAGCCTCTAGGAGCGATGGTCTTTCAGCACGGTATCCCTAAACACTTCCATAAAGCCTCTAGGAGCGATGGTCTTTCAGCAGGGTATCCCTAAACACTTCCATAAAGCCTCTAGGAGCGATGGTCTTTCAGCACGGTATCCCTAAACACTTCCATAAAGCCTCTAGGAGCGATGGTCTTTCAGCACGGTATCCCTAAACAATTAGAGCCTCTAGGAGCGATGGTCTTTCAGCACGGTATCCCTAAACACTTCCATAAAGCCTCTAGGAGCGATGGTCTTTCAGCACGGTATCCCTAAACACTTCCATAAAGCCTCTAGGAGCGATGGTCTTTCAGCAGGGTATCCCTAAACACTTCCATAAAGCCTCTAGGAGCGATGGTCTTTCAGCAGGGTATCCCTAAACACTTCCATAAAGCCTCTAGGAGCGATGGTCTTTCAGCACGGTATCCCTAAACACTTCCATAAAGCCTCTAGGAGCGATGGTCTTTCAGCACGGTATCCCTAAACACTTCCATAAAGCCTCTAGGAGCGATGGTCTTTCAGCAGGGTATCCCTAAACACTTCCATAAAGCCTCTAGGAGCGATGGTCTTTCAGCACGGTATCCATAAACACTTCCATAAAGCCTCTAGGAGCGATGGTCTTTCAGCACGGTATCCCTAAACACTTCCATAAAGCCTCTAGGAGCGATGGTCTTTCAGCACGGTATCCCTAAACACTTCCATAAAGCCTCTAGGAGCGATGGTCTTTCAGCACGGTATCCCTAAACACTTCCATAAAGCCTCTAGGAGCGATGGTCTTTCAGCACGGTATCCCTAAACACTTCCATAAAGCCTCTAGGAGCGATGGTCTTTCAGCACGGTATCCCTAAACACTTCCATAAAGCCTCTAGGAGCGATGGTCTTTCACCACGGTATCCCTAAACACTTCCATAAAGCCTCTAGGAGCGATGGTCTTTCAGCATGGTATCCCTAAACACTTCCATAAAGCCTCTAGGAGCGATGGTCTTTCAGCACGGTATCCCTAAACACTTCCATAAAGCCTCTAGGAGCGATGGTCTTTCAGCACGGTATCCCTAAACACTTCCATAAAGCCTCTAGGAGCGATGGTCTTTCAGCACGGTATCCCTAAACACTTCCATAAAGCCTCTAGGAGCGATGGTCTTTCAGCACGGTATCCCTAAACACTTCCATAGAGCCTCTAGGAGCGATGGTCTTTCAGCACGGTATCCCTAAACACTTCCATAAAGCCTCTAGGAGCGATGGTCTTTCAGCACGGTATCCCTAAACACTTCCATAAAGCCTCTAGGAGCGATGGTCTTTCAGCATGGTATCCCACTTCCATAAAGCCTCTAGGAGCGATGGTCTTTCAGCACGGTATCCCTAAACACTTCCATAAAGCCTCCAGGAGCGATGGTCTTTCAGCACGGTATCCCTAAACACTTCCATAAAGCCTCTAGTAGCGATGGTCTTTCAGCACGGTATCCCTAAACACTTCCATAAAGCCTCTAGGAGCGATGGTCTTTCAGCACGGTATCCCTAATCACTTCCATAAAGCCTCTAGGAGCGATGGTCTTTCAGCAGGGTATCCATAAACACTTCCATAAAGCCTCTAGGAGCGATGGTCTTTCAGCAGGGTATCCCTAAACACTTCCATAAAGCCTCTAGGAGCGATGGTCTTTCAGCACGGTATCCCTAAACACTTCCATAAAGCCTCTAGGAGCGATGGTCTTTCAGCAGGGTATCCATAAACACTTCCATAAAGCCTCTAGGAGCGATGGTCTTTCAGCACGGTATCCCTAAACACTTCCATAAAGCCTCTAGGAGCGATGGTCTTTCAGCAGGGTATCCATAAACACTTCCATAAAGCCTCTAGGAGCGATGGTCTTTCAGCAGGGTATCCCTAATCACTTCCATAAAGCCTCTAGGAGCGATGGTCTTTCAGCACGGTATCCCACTTCCATAAAGCCTCTAGGAGCGATGGTCTTTCACCACGGTATCCCTAAACACTTCCATAAAGCCTCTAGGAGCGATGGTCTTTCAGCACGGTATCCCTAAACACTTCCATAAAGCCTCTAGGAGCGATGGTCTTTCAGCACGGTATCCCTAAACACTTCCATAAAGCCTCTAGGAGCGATGGTCTTTCAGCACGGTATCCCTAAACACTTCCATAAAGCCTCTAGGAGCGATGGTCTTTCAGCACGGTATCCCTAAACACTTCCATAAAGCCTCTAGGAGCGATGGTCTTTCAGCAGGGTATCCCTAAACACTTCCATAAAGCCTCTAGGAGCGATGGTCTTTCAGCACGGTATCCCTAAACACTTCCATAAAGCCTCTAGGAGCGATGGTCTTTCAGCAGGGTATCCCTAATCACTTCCATAAAGCCTCTAGGAGCGATGGTCTTTCAGCACGGTATCCCTAAACACTTAGAGCCTCTAGGAGCGATGGTCTTTCAGCAGGGTATCCCTAAACACTTCCATAAAGCCTCTAGGAGCGATGGTCTTTCAGCAGGGTATCCATAAACACTTCCATAAAGCCTCTAGGAGCGATGGTCTTTCAGCACGGTATCCCTAATCACTTCCATAAAGCCTCTAGGAGCGATGGTCTTTCAGCAGGGTATCCCTAAACACTTCCATAAAGCCTCTAGGAGCGATGGTCTTTCAGCACGGTATCCCTAAACACTTCCATAAAGCCTCTAGGAGCGATGGTCTTTCAGCATGGTATCCCTAAACACTTAGAGCCTCTAGGAGCGATGGTCTTTCAGCAGGGTATCCCTAAACACTTCCATAAAGCCTCTAGGAGCGATGGTCTTTCAGCACGGTATCCCTAATCACTTCCATAAAGCCTCTAGGAGCGATGGTCTTTCAGCACGGTATCCCTAAACACTTCCATAAAGCCTCTAGGAGCGATGGTCTTTCAGCAGGGTATCCCTAAACACTTCCATAAAGCCTCTAGGAGCGATGGTCTTTCAGCACGGTATCCCTAAACACTTCCATAAAGCCTCTAGGAGCGATGGTCTTTCAGCACGGTATCCCTAAACACTTCCATAAAGCCTCTAGGAGCGATGGTCTTTCAGCAGGGTATCCCTAAACACTTCCATAAAGCCTCTAGGAGCGATGGTCTTTCAGCACGGTATCCATAAACACTTCCATAAAGCCTCTAGGAGCGATGGTCTTTCAGCAGGGTATCCCTAAACACTTCCATAAAGCCTCTAGGAGCGATGGTCTTTCAGCAGGGTATCCCTAAACACTTCCATAAAGCCTCTAGGAGCGATGGTCTTTCAGCACGGTATCCCTAAACACTTAGAGCCTCTAGGAGCGATGGTCTTTCAGCAGGGTATCCCTAAACACTTAGAGCCTCTAGGAGCGATGGTCTTTCAGCAGGGTATCCCTAATCACTTCCATAAAGCCTCTAGGATCGATGGTCTTTCAGCACGGTATCCCTAAACACTTCCATAAAGCCTCTAGGAGCGATGGTCTTTCAGCACGGTATCCCTAAACACTTCCATAAAGCCTCCAGGAGCGATGGTCTTTCAGCACGGTATCCCTAAACACTTCCATAAAGCCTCTAGGAGCGATGGTCTTTCAGCACGGTATCCATAAACACTTAGAGCCTCTAGGAGCGATGGTCTTTCAGCACGGTATCCCTAAACACTTCCATAAAGCCTCTAGGAGCGATGGTCTTTCAGCACGGTATCCATAAACACTTAGAGCCTCTAGGAGCGATGGTCTTTCAGCAGGGTATCCATAAACACTTCCATAAAGCCTCTAGGAGCGATGGTCTTTCAGCAGGGTATCCATAAACACTTCCATAAAGCCTCTAGGAGCGATGGTCTTTCAGCACGGTATCCATAAACACTTAGAGCCTCTAGGAGCGATGGTCTTTCAGCAGGGTATCCATAATCACTTCCATAAAGCCTCTAGGAGCGATGGTCTTTCAGCACGGTATCCCTAATCACTTCCATAAAGCCTCTAGGAGCGATGGTCTTTCAGCAGGGTATCCCTAAACACTTCCATAAAGCCTCTAGGAGCGATGGTCTTTCAGCAGGGTATCCCACTTCCATAAAGCCTCTAGGAGCGATGGTCTTTCAGCACGGTATCCCTAAACACTTCCATAAAGCCTCTAGGAGCGATGGTCTTTCAGCAGGGTATCCATAATCACTTCCATAAAGCCTCTAGGAGCGATGGTCTTTCAGCAGGGTATCCATAATCACTTCCATAAAGCCTCTAGGAGCGATGGTCTTTCAGCAGGGTATCCATAATCACTTCCATAAAGCCTCTAGGAGCGATGGTCTTTCAGCACGGTATCCCTAAACACTTCCATAAAGCCTCTAGGAGCGATGGTCTTTCAGCACGGTATCCCTAAACACTTCCATAAAGCCTCTAGGAGCGATGGTCTTTCAGCACGGTATCCCTAAACACTTCCATAAAGCCTCTAGGAGCGATGGTCTTTCAGCACGGTATCCATAAACACTTAGAGCCTCTAGGAGCGATGGTCTTTCAGCACGGTATCCCTAAACACTTCCATAAAGCCTCTAGGAGCGATGGTCTTTCAGCAGGGTATCCCTAAACACTTCCATAAAGCCTCTAGGAGCGATGGTCTTTCAGCACGGTATCCCTAGTCACTTCCATAAAGCCTCTAGGAGCGATGGTCTTTCAGCAGGGTATCCCTAAACACTTAGAGCCTCTAGGAGCGATGGTCTTTCAGCACGGTATCCCTAAACACTTCCATAAAGCCTCTAGGAGCGATGGTCTTTCAGCAGGGTATCCCTAAACACTTCCATAAAGCCTCTAGGAGCGATGGTCTTTCAGCACGGTATCCATAAACACTTCCATAAAGCCTCTAGGAGCGATGGTCTTTCAGCACGGTATCCATAATCACTTCCATAAAGCCTCTAGGAGCGATGGTCTTTCAGCACGGTATCCCTAAACACTTAGAGCCTCTAGGAGCGATGGTCTTTCAGCACGGTATCCCTAAACACTTCCATAAAGCCTCTAGGAGCGATGGTCTTTCAGCACGGTATCCCTAAACACTTCCATAAAGCCTCTAGGAGCGATGGTCTTTCAGCACGGTATCCCTAAACACTTCCATAAAGCCTCTAGGAGCGATGGTCTTTCAGCACGGTATCCCTAAACACTTCCATAAAGCCTCTAGGAGCGATGGTCTTTCAGCATGGTATCCCTAAACACTTCCATAAAGCCTCTAGGAGCGATGGTCTTTCAGCAGGGTATCCCTAAACACTTCCATAAAGCCTCTAGGAGCGATGGTCTTTCAGCACGGTATCCCTAAACACTTCCATAAAGCCTCTAGGAGCGATGGTCTTTCAGCAGGGTATCCCTAAACACTTCCATAAAGCCTCTAGGAGCGATGGTCTTTCAGCACGGTATCCCTAAACACTTCCATAAAGCCTCTAGGAGCGATGGTCTTTCAGCAGGGTATCCATAATCACTTCCATAAAGCCTCTAGGAGCGATGGTCTTTCAGCAGGGTATCCATAATCACTTCCATAAAGCCTCTAGGAGCGATGGTCTTTCAGCACGGTATCCCTAAACACTTCCATAAAGCCTCTAGGAGCGATGGTCTTTCAGCAGGGTATCCCTAAACACTTCCATAAAGCCTCTAGGAGCGATGGTCTTTCAGCACGGTATCCCTAAACACTTCCATAAAGCCTCTAGGAGCGATGGTCTTTCAGCATGGTATCCCTAAACACTTCCATAAAGCCTCTAGGAGCGATGGTCTTTCAGCACGGTATCCATAAACACTTCCATAAAGCCTCTAGGAGCGATGGTCTTTCAGCACGGTATCCCTAAACACTTAGAGCCTCTAGGAGCGATGGTCTTTCAGCACGGTATCCCTAAACACTTCCATAAAGCCTCTAGGAGCGATGGTCTTTCAGCACGGTATCCCTAATCACTTCCATAAAGCCTCTAGGAGCGATGGTCTTTCAGCACGGTATCCCTAAACACTTCCATAAAGCCTCTAGGAGCGATGGTCTTTCAGCACGGTATCCCTAAACACTTCCATAAAGCCTCTAGGAGCGATGGTCTTTCAGCAGGGTATCCCTAAACACTTCCATAAAGCCTCTAGGAGCGATGGTCTTTCAGCACGGTATCCCTAAACACTTAGAGCCTCTAGGAGCGATGGTCTTTCAGCAGGGTATCCCTAAACACTTCCATAAAGCCTCTAGGAGCGATGGTCTTTCAGCACGGTATCCCTAAACACTTCCATAAAGCCTCTAGGAGCGATGGTCTTTCAGCAGGGTATCCCTAAACACTTCCATAAAGCCTCTAGGAGCGATGGTCTTTCAGCACGGTATCCCACTTCCATAAAGCCTCTAGGAGCGATGGTCTTTCAGCAGGGTATCCCTAAACACTTCCATAAAGCCTCTAGGAGCGATGGTCTTTCAGCACGGTATCCCTAAACACTTCCATAAAGCCTCTAGGAGCGATGGTCTTTCAGCACGGTATCCCTAAACACTTCCATAAAGCCTCTAGGAGCGATGGTCTTTCAGCACGGTATCCCTAAACACTTCCATAAAGCCTCTAGGAGCGATGGTCTTTCAGCACGGTATCCCTAAACACTTCCATAAAGCCTCTAGGAGCGATGGTCTTTCAGCAGGGTATCCCTAAACACTTCCATAAAGCCTCTAGGAGCGATGGTCTTTCAGCACGGTATCCCTAAACACTTCCATAAAGCCTCTAGGAGCGATGGTCTTTCAGCAGGGTATCCCTAAACACTTAGAGCCTCTAGGAGCGATGGTCTTTCAGCACGGTATCCCTAAACACTTAGAGCCTCTAGGAGCGATGGTCTTTCAGCAGGGTATCCCTAAACACTTCCATAAAGCCTCTAGGAGCGATGGTCTTTCAGCAGGGTATCCCTAAACACTTCCATAAAGCCTCTAGGAGCGATGGTCTTTCAGCACGGTATCCCTAAACACTTAGAGCCTCTAGGAGCGATGGTCTTTCAGCACGGTATCCCTAATCACTTCCATAAAGCCTCTAGGAGCGATGGTCTTTCAGCATGGTATCCCTAAACACTTCCATAAAGCCTCTAGGAGCGATGGTCTTTCAGCAGGGTATCCCTAAACACTTCCATAAAGCCTCTAGGAGCGATGGTCTTTCAGCACGGTATCCCTAAACACTTCCATAAAGCCTCTAGGAGCGATGGTCTTTCAGCAGGGTATCCCTAATCACTTCCATAAAGCCTCTAGGAGCGATGGTCTTTCAGCAGGGTATCCCTAAACACTTCCATAAAGCCTCTAGGAGCGATGGTCTTTCAGCACGGTATCCCTAAACACTTCCATAAAGCCTCTAGGAGCGATGGTCTTTCAGCAGGGTATCCCTAAACACTTCCATAAAGCCTCTAGGAGCGATGGTCTTTCACCACGGTATCCCTAAACACTTAGAGCCTCTAGGAGCGATGGTCTTTCAGCACGGTATCCCTAAACACTTCCATAAAGCCTCTAGGAGCGATGGTCTTTCAGCAGGGTATCCCTAAACACTTCCATAGAGCCTCTAGGAGCGATGGTCTTTCAGCATGGTATCCCTAAACACTTAGAGCCTCTAGGAGCGATGGTCTTTCAGCACGGTATCCCTAAACACTTCCATAAAGCCTCTAGGAGCGATGGTCTTTCAGCACGGTATCCCTAAACACTTAGAGCCTCTAGGAGCGATGGTCTTTCAGCACGGTATCCCTAAACACTTAGAGCCTCTAGGAGCGATGGTCTTTCAGCACGGTATCCCTAAACTCTTCCATAAAGCCTCTAGGAGCGATGGTCTTTCAGCACGGTATCCCTAAACACTTCCATAAAGCCTCTAGGAGCGATGGTCTTTCAGCAAGGTATCCCTAATCACTTCCATAAAGCCTCTAGGAGCGATGGTCTTTCAGCACGGTATCCCTAAACACTTCCATAAAGCCTCTAGGAGCGATGGTCTTTCAGCAGGGTATCCCTAAACACTTCCATAAAGCCTCTAGGAGCGATGGTCTTTCAGCACGGTATCCCTAAACACTTCCATAAAGCCTCTAGGAGCGATGGTCTTTCAGCAGGGTATCCCTAAACACTTCCATAAAGCCTCTAGGAGCGATGGTCTTTCACCACGGTATCCCTAAACACTTAGAGCCTCTAGGAGCGATGGTCTTTCAGCACGGTATCCCTAAACACTTAGAGCCTCTAGGAGCGATGGTCTTTCAGCACGGTATCCATAAACACTTCCATAAAGCCTCTAGGAGCGATGGTCTTTCAGCACGGTATCCCTAAACACTTCCATAAAGCCTCTAGGAGCGATGGTCTTTCAGCAGGGTATCCCTAAACACTTCCATAAAGCCTCTAGGAGCGATGGTCTTTCAGCACGGTATCCCTAAACACTTCCATAAAGCCTCTTGGAGCGATGGTCTTTCAGCAGGGTATCCCTAATCACTTCCATAAAGCCTCTAGGAGCGATGGTCTTTCAGCAGGGTATCCCTAATCACTTCCATAAAGCCTCTAGGAGCGATGGTCTTTCAGCAGGGTATCCCTAAACACTTAGAGCCTCTAGGAGCGATGGTCTTTCAGCACGGTATCCCTAAACACTTCCATAAAGCCTCTAGGAGCGATGGTCTTTCAGCACGGTATCCCTAAACACTTCCATAAAGCCTCTAGGAGCGATGGTCTTTCAGCAGGGTATCCCTAAACACTTCCATAAAGCCTCTAGGAGCGATGGTCTTTCAGCACGGTATCCCTAAACACTCAGAGCCTCTAGGAGCGATGGTCTTTCAGCACGGTATCCCTAAACACTTCCATAAAGCCTCTAGGAGCGATGGTCTTTCAGCACGGTATCCCTAAACACTTAGAGCCTCTAGGAGCGATGGTCTTTCAGCACGGTATCCCTAAACACTTCCATAAAGCCTCTAGGAGCGATGGTCTTTCAGCACGGTATCCCTAAACACTTCCATAAAGCCTCTAGGAGCGATGGTCTTTCAGCACGGTATCCCTAAACACTTAGAGCCTCTAGGAGCGATGGTCTTTCAGCACGGTATCCCTAAACACTTAGAGCCTCTAGGAGCGATGGTCTTTCAGCAGGGTATCCATAATCACTTAGAGCCTCTAGGAGCGATGGTCTTTCAGCACGGTATCCATAATCACTTCCATAAAGCCTCTAGGAGCGATGGTCTTTCAGCAGGGTATCCCTAAACACTTAGAGCCTCTAGGAGCGATGGTCTTTCAGCACGGTATCCCTAAACACTTCCATAAAGCCTCTAGGAGCGATGGTCTTTCAGCACGGTATCCATAACCACTTCCATAAAGCCTCTAGGAGCGATGGTCTTTCAGCATGGTATCCCTAAACACTTCCATAGAGCCTCTAGGAGCGATGGTCTTTCAGCAGGGTATCCCTAAACACTTAGAGCCTCTAGGAGCGATGGTCTTTCAGCATGGTATCCCTAAACACTTCCATAAAGCCTCTAGGAGCGATGGTCTTTCAGCATGGTATCCCTAAACACTTCCATAAAGCCTCCAGGAGCGATGGTCTTTCAGCATGGTATCCCTAAACACTTCCATAAAGCCTCTAGGAGCGATGGTCTTTCAGCAGGGTATCCCTAAACACTTAGAGCCTCTAGGAGCGATGGTCTTTCAGCAGGGTATCCCTAAACACTTCCATAAAGCCTCTAGGAGCGATGGTCTTTCAGCATGGTATCCCTAAACACTTCCATAAAGCCTCTAGGAGCGATGGTCTTTCAGCAGGGTATCCCTAAACACTTAGAGCCTCTAGGAGCGATGGTCTTTCAGCACGGTTCACTGTGAGACTCTGTTCCTGTCCTCAACCAAACACACTGACGCAGGCCTGGAGAGGCTGGCTGTGAACTGGCTGGCTGTGAACTGAGAGCAGTCTACTGTCTGACAGGCTGCCTCACACCAGACACACACTCACTGATGGAGCTACAGACTGACAGAACTCTCTCTCTATAGAACCACATGTCTCAACAAGCTGATGGAGCTACAGACTGACAGAACTCTCTCTATAGAACCACATGTCTCAACAAGCTGATGGAGCTACAGACTGACAGAACTCTCTCTATAGAACCACATGTATCAACAAGCTGATGGAGCTACAGACTGACAGAACTCTCTCTATAGAACCACATGTATCAACAAGCTGATGGAGCTACAGACTGACAGAACTCTCTCTATAGAACCACATGTATCAACAAGCTGATGGAGCTACAGACTGACAGAACTCTCTCTATAGAACCACATGTATCAACAAGCTGATGGAGCTACAGACTGACAGAACTCTCTCTATAGAACCACATGTATCAACAAGCTGATGGAGCTACAGACTGACAGAACTCTCTCTATAGAACCACATGTATCAACAAGCTGATGGAGCTACAGACTGACAGAACTCTCTCTCTATAGAACCACATGTATCAACAAGCTGATGGAGCTACAGACTGACAGAACTCTCTCTATAGAACCACATGTCTCAACAAGCTGATGGAGCTACAGACTGACAGAACTCTCTCTATAGAACCACATGTCTCAACAAGCTGATGGAGCTACAGACTGACAGAACTCTCTCTATAGAACCACATGTATCAACAAGCTGATGGAGCTACAGACTGACAGAACTCTCTCTATAGAACCACATGTATCAACAAGCTGATGGAGCTACAGACTGACAGAACTCTCTCTATAGAACCACATGTATCAACAAGCTGATGGAGCTACAGACTGACAGAACTCTCTCTATAGAACCACATGTCTCAACAAGCTGATGGAGCTACAGACTGACAGAACTCTCTCTATAGAACCACATGTATCAACAAGCTGATGGAGCTACAGACTGACAGAACTCTCTCTATAGAACCACATGTATCAACAAGCTGATGGAGCTACAGACTGACAGAACTCTCTCTATAGAACCACATGTATCAACAAGCTGATGGAGCTACAGACTGACAGAACTCTCTCTCTATAGAACCACATGTATCAACAAGCTGATGGAGCTACAGACTGACAGAACTCTCTCTATAGAACCACATGTCTCAACAAGCTGATGGAGCTACAGACTGACAGAACTCTCTCTATAGAACCACATGTATCAACAAGCTGATGGAGCTACAGACTGACAGAACTCTCTCTCTATAGAACCACATGTATCAACAAGCTGATGGAGCTACAGACTGACAGAACTCTATCTATAGAACCACATGTCTCAACAAGCTGATGGAGCTACAGACTGACAGAACTCTCTCTATAGAACCACATGTATCAACAAGCTGATGGAGCTACAGACTGACAGAACTCTATCTATAGAACCACATGTCTCAACAAGCTGATGGAGCTACAGACTGACAGAACTCTATCTATAGAACCACATGTATCAACAAGCTGATGGAGCTACAGACTGACAGAACTAACGGTCTGTCTGTCTGTCTGTCTGTCTGTCTGTCTGTTGTTGACGAGGTGCCAAAACATGTCTGTAGAGATCACGAGGGAGGAGCGCTTCTGATTGAACAGTTTCCAGATGTAGAACTCTCTGTCTATGCAGCAGCCACACACACAGGAAACAGTATCCCGGCGGGCTCTGCTGAGGCATGTAACTGCCAGGGGTCAGGGTTTAGAGGTCAGGGGTCAGACCAAGCCCTTTCCATCAAGAGGGAAGAGAGGAGTAACAGACCTGTCTGTGTGTGTGTGTGTGTGTGTGTGTGTGTGTGTGTGTGTGTGTGTGTGTGTGTGTGTGTGTGTGTGTGTGTGTGTGTGTGTGTGTGTGTGTGTGTGTGTGTGTGTGTGTGTGTGTGTGTGTGTGTGTGTGTGTGTGTGTGTGTGTGTGTGTGTGTCTCAGGAGAAGGAGCAGCAGTGGCGTCACCATGTAGCAGAGCTGGCCTCCACTCAGGAACAAAGACTCAGAGATAGACTGGCACGACTCCGGCGCTTCAGGGTAACACACACACACACACACACACACACACACACACACACACACACACACACACACACACACAACAGACACGTGGGCTCGCTCACACACACCTCACTAAGCACCTAATCATACCTAGAGGTTGACACCATGTCAAATCTATCAGATAACAGTTTAACCTTTAACCTTTGTAGCTGATCGAAAGCTGTGAGGACAACATGAACATACCTCAGGTTAACATCAAAGAACAGCTTTAGGATATCTAGAAAGACGTCTAATGTTTATAACATGGACATACCTCAGGTTAACATCAAAGAACAGCTTTAGGATATCTAGAAAGACGTCTAATGTTTCTAACATGGACATACCTCAGGTTTACATCATATAGAAACACATCTAATGTTTATAACATGGACATGCCTCAGGACATGGAGGGTCTATGTACCAAAGACTGATCCCATTTATCCATACTGTGGTTCAGGAGGGACATTGAGGGTCTATGTACCAAAGACTGATCCCATTTATCCATACTGTGGTTCAGGAGGGACATTGAGGGTCTATGTACCAAAGACTGATCCCATTTATCCATACTGTGGTTCAGGAGGGACATTGAGGGTCTATGTACCAAAGACTGATCCCATTTATCCATACTGTGGTTCAGGAGGGACATTGAGGGTCTATGTACCAAAGACTGATCCCATTTATCCATACTGTGGTTCAGCAGGGACATTGAGGGTCTATGTACCAGAGACTGATCCCATTTATCCATACTGTGGTTCAGGAGGGACATTGAGGGTCTATGTACCAAAGACTGATCCCATTTATCCATACTGTGGTTCAGGAGGGACATGGAGGGTCTATGTACCAGAGACTGATCCCATTTATCCATACTGTGGTTCAGGAGGGACATGGAGGGTCAATGTACCAAAGACTGATCCCATTTATCCATACTGTGGTTCAGGAGGGACATTGAGGGTCTATGTACCAAAGACTGATCCCATTTATCCATACTGTGGTTCAGGAGGGACATTGAGGGTCTATGTACCAAAGACTGATCCCATTTATCCATACTGTGGTTCAGGAGGAACAGGGACATTGAGGGTCTATGTACCAAAGACTGGTCCCATTTATCCATACTGTGGTTCAGGAGGAGCAGGGATTTCCCCACATTAGATTCACTGAAGGCATGTGATGTTAACGTGTGTGTGATGTCTCTCTCCCTGCAGGACTTCCAGAGGAGTGTGCTAGCAGAGGAGATGTCCCTCCAGACTGACTCTGAGTCCAGCCAAGCCCTGGACCAGCTGCTTACCAGGATCTAGACAACATAGACCTGCAGGAAAGACCCATTTCACAACCAGTTCACAGACAACCTGTCCCTTCTAATCAGTATATATCTATAGTCATCTGTCTCCACTAACACCTGTCTGCTGTTCCGTCTACAGAGTGATCTAGACTGTATAGATCTATAGTCATCTGTCTCCACCTGTCTGCTGTTCAGTCTACAGAGTGATCTAGACTGTATAGATCTATAGTCATCTGTCTCCACCTGTCTGCTGTTCCGTCTACAGAGTGATCTAGACTGTATAGATCTATAGTCATCTGTCTCCACTAACACCTGTCTGCTGTTCCGTCTACAGAGTGATCTAGACTGTATAGATCTATAGTCATCTGTCTCCACCTGTCTGCTGTTCAGTCTACAGAGTGATCTAGACTGTATAGATCTATAGTCATCTGTCTCCACTTGTCTGCTGTTCCGTCTACAGAGTGATCTAGACTGTATAGATCTATAGTCATCTGTCTCCACCTGTCTGCTGTTCAGTCTACAGAGTGATCTAGACTGTATAGATCTATAGTCATCTGTCTCCACCTGTCTGCTGTTCAGTCTACAGAGTGATCTAGACTGTATAGATCTATAGTCATCTGTCTCCACTTGTCTGCTGTTCAGTCTACAGAGTGATCTAGACTGTATAGATCTATAGTCATCTGTCTCCACCTGTCTGCTGTTCAGTCTACAGAGTGATCTAGACTGTATAGATCTATAGTCATCTGTCTCCACCTGTCTGCTGTTCAGTCTACAGAGTGATCTAGACTGTATAGATCTATAGTCATCTGTCTCCACCTGTCTGCTGTTCAGTCTACAGAGTGATCTAGACTGTATAGATCTATAGTCATCTGTCTCCACTTGTCTGCTGTTCAGTCTACAGAGTGATCTAGACTGTATAGATCTATAGTCATCTGTCTCCACCTGTCTGCTGTTCAGTCTACAGAGTGATCTAGACTGTATAGATCTATAGTCATCTGTCTCCACCTGTCTGCTGTTCTGTCTACAGAGTGATCTAGACTGTATAGATCTATAGTCATCTGTCTCCACCTGTCTGCTGTTCAGTCTACAGAGTGATCTAGACTGTATAGACTGTATTAGTAATAGGAGCTGTATTAATAATAGGAGCTGTATTAGTAATAGGAGCTGTATTAATAATAGGAGCTGTATTAGTAATAGGAGCTGTATTAATAATAGGAGCTGTAGGAGGGTGTTCCCGGTCTGATGGACCCTGGGCTGGGGGAGGATGTTCCAGGTCTGATGGACCCTGGGCTGGGGGAGGGTGTTCCCGGTCTGATGGACCCTGGGCTGGGGGAGGGTGTTCCAGGTCTGATGGACCCTGGGCTGGGGGAGGGTGTTCCCGGTCTGATGGACCCTGGGCTGGGGGAGGATGTTCCAGGTCTGATGGACCCTGGGCTGGGGGAGGGTGTTCCCGGTCTGATGGACCCTGGGCTGGGGGAGGGTGTTCCCGGTCTGATGGACCCTGGGCTGGGGGAGGGTGTTCCCGGTCTGATGGACCCTGGGCTGGGGGAGGGTGTTCCCGGTCTGATGGACCCTGGGCTGGGGGAGGGTGTTCCCGGTCTGATGGACCCTGGGCTGGGGGAGGGTGTTCCCGGTCTGATGGACCCTGGGCTGGGGGAGGGTGTTCCAGGTCTGATGGACCCTGGGCTGGGGGAGGGTGTTCCATGTCTGATGGACCCTGGGCTGGGGGAGGGTGATCCAGGTCTGATGGACCCTGGGCTGGGGGAGGGTGTTCCAGGTCTGATGGACCCTGGGCTGGGGGAGGGTGTTCCAGGTCTGATGGACCCTGGGCTGGGGGAGGGTGTTCCAGGTCTGATGGACCCTGGGCTGGGGGAGGGTGTTCCAGGTCTGATGGACCCTGGGCTGGGGGAGGGTGTTCCAGGTCTGGGCTGAGGGAGGGTGTTCCAGGTCTGATGGACCCTGGGCTGGGGTAGGGTGTTCCAGGTCTGATGGACCCTGGGCTGGGGGAGGGTGTTCCAGGTCTGGGCTGGGGGAGGGTGTTCCAGGTCTGGGCTGGGGGAGGGTGTTCCAGGTCTGATGGACCCTGGGCTGGGGGAGGGTGTTCCAGGTCTGATGGACCCTGGGCTGGGGGAGGGTGATCCAGGTCTGGGCTGGGGGAGGGTGTTCCAGGTCTGGGCTGGGGGAGGGTGTTCCAGGTCTGGGCTGGGGGAGGGTGTTCCAGGTCTGGGCTGGGGGAGGGTGTTGCAGGTCTGATGGACCCTGGGCTGGGGGAGGGTGTTCCAGGTCTGATGGACCCTGGGCTGGGGGAGGGTGTTCCAGGTCTGGGCTGGGGGAGGGTGATCCAGGTCTGGGCTGGGGGAGGGTGTTCCAGGTCTGATGGACCCTGGGCTGGGGTAGGGTGTTCCAGGTCTGATGGACCCTGGGCTGGGGGAGGGTGTTCCAGGTCAGATGGATGCGTGGAGGATCTGTTTACTCAGATGTGTTCAGATCTAGGTGTGTCCTGGCAAACAGACTAGCCTGCCCTGTCAGTGTGTGTGTGTGTGTGTGTGTGTGTGTGTGTGTGTGTGTGTGTGTGTGTGTGTGTGTGTGTGTGTGTGTGTGTGTGTGTGTGTGTGTGTGTGTGTGTGTGTGTGTGTGTGTGTGTGTGTGTGTGTGTCCCACGGCGTTTTTGAACGACACACTAAAATAACGTGGTTCTCTTTGATGAACCTTTAAAGGAGACCGGGACAAAAGATGTTGATGGACAGAGAGTGAAAGGAATGGGGGGGTGGAAAAGGAGGGAGGGAAAATACAGAGAGAAAGGGAGGGAAATACAGAGAGAAAGGGAGGGAAAATACAGAGAGAAAGGGAGGGAAAATACAGAGAGAAAGGGAGGGAAAATACAGAGAGAAAGGGAGGGAAATACAGAGAGAAAGGGAGAGAAAATACAGAGAGAAAGGGAGGGAAATACAGAGAGTAAGGGAGGGAAAATACAGAGAGAAAGGGAGGGAAAATACAGAGAGAAAGGGAGGGAAAATACAGAGAGAAAGGGAAGGAAGGGAGAAACAGGTGTCTCCTTTGGTCTGCCATTGGCGAAGAGAGAGAGATGTCCCCTCAAGACCACAATCCCTTGTCTCTTTCTCCATCTCACCGCTGATCCCTCTCTTCCACCCAGAGAACAGACCTAGAGAACATGACCTGTAGCTGGGACTAATCCAGAGCTCTGAGCTGCCTGATCCCTCTCTTCCACCCAGAGGACAGACCTAGAGAACAGGACCTGTAGCTGGGACTAATCCAGAGTTGCCTGATCCCTCTCTTCCACCCAGAGGACAGACCTAGAGAACATGACCTGTAGCTGGGACTAATCCAGAGCTCTGAGCTGCCTGATCCCTCTCTTCCACCCAGAGGACAGACCTAGAGAACAGGACCTGTAGCTGGGACTAATCCAGAGCTCTGAGCTGCCTGATCCCTCTCTTCCACCCAGAGGACAGACCTAGAGAACATGACCTGTAGCTGAGACTAATCCAGAGCTCTGAGCTAACTGATCCCTCTCTTCCACCCAGAGGACAGACCTAGAGAACAGGACCTGTAGCTGGGACTAATCCAGAGCTCTGAGCTGCCTGATCCCTCTCTTCCACCCAGAGGACAGACCTAGAGAACATGACCTGTAGCTGAGACTAATCCAGAGCTCTGAGCTGCCTGATCCCTCTCTTCCACCCAGAGGACAGACCTAGAGAACAGGACCTGTAGCTGGGACTAATCCAGAGCTCTGAGCTGCCTGATCCCTCTCTTCCACCCAGAGGACAGACCTAGAGAACATGACCTGTAGCTGGGACTAATCCAGAGCTCAGAGCTGCCTGATCCCTCTCTTCCACCCAGAGGACAGACCTAGAGAACAGGACCTGTAGCTGGGACTAATCCAGAGCTCTGAGCTGCCTGATCCCTCTCTTCCACCCAGAGGACAGACCTAGAGAACAGGACCTGTAGCTGAGACTAATCCAGAGCTCTGAGCGGCCTGATCCCTCTCTTCCACCCAGAGGACAGACCTAGAGAACATGACCTGTAGCTGAGACTAATCCAGAGCTCTGAGCTGCCTGATCCCTCTCTTCCACCCAGAGGACAGACCTAGAGAACATGACCTGTAGCTGAGACTAATCCAGAGCTGCCTGGTCCCTCTCTTCCACCCAGAGGACAGACCTAGAGAACATGACCTGTAGCTGGGACTGATCCCTCTCTTCCACCCAGAGGACAGACCTAGAGAACATGACCTGTAGCTGGGACTAATCCAGATCTCTGAGCTGCCTGATCCCTCTCTTCCACCCAGAGGACAGACCTAGAGAACATGACCTGTAGCTGAGACTAATCCAGAGCTCTGAGCGGCCTGGTCCCTCTCTTCCACCCAGAGGACAGACCTAGAGAACATGACCTGTAGCTGGGACTAATCCAGAGCTCTGAGCTGCCTGATCCCTCTCTTCCACCCAGAGGACAGACCTAGAGAACATGACCTGTAGCTGGGACTAATCCAGAGCTCTGAGCGGCCTGGTCCCTCTCTTCCACCCAGAGGACAGACCTAGAGAACATGACCTGTAGCTGGGACTAATCCAGAGCTCTGAGCTGCCTGATCCCTCTCTTCCACCCAGAGGACAGACCTAGAGAACAGGACCTGTAGCTGGGACTAATCCAGAGCTCTGAGCTGCCTGATCCCTCTCTTCCACCCAGAGGACAGACCTAGAGAACATGACCTGTAGCTGGGACTAATCCAGAGCTCTGAGCTTCCTGATCCCTCTCTTCCACCCAGAGGACAGACCTAGAGAACAGGACCTGTAGCTGAGACTAATCCAGAGCTCTGAGCTGCCTGATCCCTCTCTTCCACCCAGAGGACAGACCTAGAGAACATGACCTGTAGCTGGGACTAATCCAGAGCTCTGAGCTTCCTGATCCCTCTCTTCCACCCTGAGGACAGACCTAGAGAACATGACCTGTAGCTGGGACTAATCCAGAGCTCTGAGCTTCTTGTGCTGCTTACTAACATACTGGGTTGGAACTTGCTACAGTAACTAAGATCAGTGCCTAAACCATGACCAATAATGATTTGGCACTTTCACTAAAACATTGTTGAATTCTCCTGAATGGCTGAGCTTGTCTGAACATCCAGATTTACTGCATCACTGTAGTGTTTATGGTATTGCCTTCAGAATAAAAGCAGACATCACTCTAGTGTTTATGGTATTGCCTTCAGAATAAAAGCATACATCAATCTAGTGTTGATGATATTGCCTTCAGAATAAAAGCAGACATCACTCTAGTGTTTATGGTATTGCCTTCAGAATAAAAGCAGACATCACTCTAGTGTTTATGGTATTGCCTTCAGAATAAAAGCAGACATCACTCTAGTGTTTATGATATTGCCTTCAGAATAAAAGCATACATCACTGTATTGTTTATGAAATTGCCTTCAGAATAAAAGCAGAGGAAAAAGTAACTGTTGTATGTTGTGTTTCTATTTTCATGTCTGCATCTATAGTTTATGTGTGTGTGTGTGTGTGTGTGTGTGTGTGTGTGTGTGTGTGTGTGTGTGTGTGTGTGTGTGTGTGTGTGTGTGTGTGTGTGTGTGTGTGTGTGTCTCTAGAACAAGGAACCTAAAAGGAGAGTTAAAGTCAGATTCTACTGGTCTCTCTCCTGTCCTCCACTACACTAACTCTATCCAGAGAATGACATACTGGTCTCTCTCCTGTCCTCCACTACACTAACTCTATCCAGAGAATGACATACTGGTCTCTCTCCTGTCCTCCACTACACTAACTCTATCCAGAGAATGACATACTGGTCTCTCTCCTGTCCTCCACTACACTAACTCTATCCAGAGAATGACATACTGGTCTCTCTCCTGTCCTCCATTACACTAACTCTATCCAGAGAATGACATACTGGTCTCTCTCCTGTCCTCCATTACACTAACTCTATCCAGAGAATGACATACTGGTCTCTCTCCTGTCCTCCACTACACTAACTCTATCCAGAGAATGCCATACTGGTCTCTCTCCTGTCCTCCACTACACTAACTCTATCCAGAGAATGACATACTGGTCTCTCTCCTGTCCTCCACTACACTAACTCTATCCAGAGAATGCCATACTGGTCTCTCTCCTGTCCTCCACTACACTAACTCTATCCAGAGAATGACATACTGGTCTCTCTCCTGTCCTCCACTACACTAACTCTATCCAGAGAATGACATACTGGTCTCTCTCCTGTCCTCCACTACACTAACTCTATCCAGAGAATGACATACTGGTCTCTCTCCTGTCCTCCATTACACTAACTCTATCCAGAGAATGACATACTGGTCTCTCTCCTGTCCTCCTTTACACTAACTCTATCCAGAGAATGCCATACTGGTCTCTCTCCTGTCCTCCATTACACTAACTCTATCCAGAGAATGACATACTGGTCTCTCTCCTGTCCTCCATTACACTAACTCTATCCAGAGAATGACATACTGGTCTCTCTCCTGTCCTCCATTACACTAACTCTATCCAGAGAATGACATACTGGTCTCTCTCCTGTCCTCCATTACACTAACTCTATCCAGAGAATGACATACTGGTCTCTCTCCTGTCCTCCACTACACTAACTCTATCCAGAGAATGACATACTGGTCTCTCTCCTGTCCTCCATTACACTAACTCTATCCAGAGAATGACATACTGGTCTCTCTCCTGTCCTCCACTACACTAACTCTATCCAGAGAATGACATACTGGTCTCTCTCCTGTCCTCCACTACACTAACTCTATCCAGAAAATGACATACTGGTCTCTCTCCTGTCCTCCACTACACTAACTCTATCCAGAGAATGACATACTGGTCTCTCTCCTGTCCTCCACTACACTAACTCTATCCAGAGAATGACATACTGGTCTCTCTCCTGTCCTCCATTACACTAACTCTATCCAGAGAATGACATACTGGTCTCTCTCCTGTCCTCCTTTACACTAACTCTATCCAGAGAATGCCATACTGGTCTCTCTCCTGTCCTCCATTACACTAACTCTATCCAGAGAATGACATACTGGTCTCTCTCCTGTCCTCCATTACACTAACTCTATCCAGAGAATGACATACTGGTCTCTCTCCTGTCCTCCATTACACTAACTCTATCCAGAGAATGACATACTGGTCTCTCTCCTGTCCTCCATTACACTAACTCTATCCAGAGAATGACATACTGGTCTCTCTCCTGTCCTCCACTACACTAACTCTATCCAGAGAATGACATACTGGTCTCTCTCCTGTCCTCCATTACACTAACTCTATCCAGAGAATGACATACTGGTCTCTCTCCTGTCCTCCACTACACTAACTCTATCCAGAGAATGACATACTGGTCTCTCTCCTGTCCTCCACTACACTAACTCTATCCAGAAAATGACATACTGGTCTCTCTCCTGTCCTCCACTACACTAACTCTATCCAGAGAATGACATACTGGTCTCTCTCCTGTCCTCCACTACACTAACTCTATCCAGAGAATGACATACTGGTCTCTCTCCTGTCCTCCACTACACTAACTCTATCCAGAGAATGACATACTGGTCTCTCTCCTGTCCTCCACTACACTAACTCTATCCAGAGAATGACATACTGGTCTCTCTCCTGTCCTCCATTACACTAACTCTATCCAGAGAATGACATACTGGTCTCTCTCCTGTCCTCCACTACACTAACTCTATCCAGAGAATGACATACTGGTCTCTCTCCTGTCCTCCACTACACTAACTCTATCCAGAGAATGACATATTGGTCTCTCTCCTGTCCTCCACTACATTAACTCTATCCAGAGAATGACATACTGGTCTCTCTCCTGTCCTCCATTACACTAACTCTATCCAGAGAATGACATACTGGTCTCTCTCCTGTCCTCCACTACACTAACTCTATCCAGAGAATGACATACTGGTCTCTCTCCTGTCCTCCATTACACTAACTCTATCCAGAGAATGACATACTGGTCTCTCTCCTGTCCTCCACTACACTAACTCTATCCAGAGAATGACATACTGGTCTCTCTCCTGTCCTCCACTACACTAACTCTATCCAGAGAATGACATACTGGTCTCTCTCCTGTCCTCCACTACACTAACTCTATCCAGAGAAAGACATACTGGTCTCTATCCAGAGAATGACATACTGGTCTCTCTCCTGTCCTCTATTACACTAACTCTATCCAGAGAATGACATACTGGTCTCTCTCCTGTCCTCTATTACACTAACTCTATCCAGAGAATGACATACTGGTCTCTCTCCTGTCCTCCATTACACTAACTCTATCCAGAGAATGACATACTGGTCTCTCTCCTGTCCTCCACTACACTAACTCTATCCAGAGAATGACATACTGGTCTCTCTCCTGTCCTCCATTACACTAACTCTATCCAGAGAATGACATACTGGTCTCTCTCCTGTCCTCCATTACACTAACTCTATCCAGAGAATGACATACTGGTCTCTCTCCTGTCCTCCATTACACTAACTCTATCCAGAGAATGACATACTGGTCTCTCTCCTGTCCTCCACTACACTAACTCTATCCAGAGAATGACATACTGGTCTCTCTCCTGTCCTCCATTACACTAACTCTATCCAGAGAATGACATACTGGTCTCTCTCCTGTCCTCCACTACACTAACTCTATCCAGAGAAAGACATACTGGTCTCTATCCAGAGAATGACATACTGGTCTCTCTCCTGTCCTCCGCTACACTAACTCTATCCAGAGAATGACATACTGGTCTCTCTCCTGTCCTCCATTACACTAACTCTATCCAGAGAATGCCATACTGGTCTCTCTCCTGTCCTCCATTACACTAACTCTATCCAGAGAATGACATCCTGGTCTCTCTCCTGTCCTCCATTACACTAACTCTATCCAGAGAATGTCATACTGGTCTCTCTCCTGTCCTCCATTACACTAACTCTATCCAGAGAATGACATACTGGTCTCTCTCCTGTCCTCCATTACACTAACTCTATCCAGAGAATGACATACTGGTCTCTATCCAGAGATTGTCATACTGGTCTCTCTCCTGTCCTCCATTACACTAACTCTATCCAGAGAATGACATACTGGTCTCTCTCCTGTCCTCCATTACACTAACTCTATCCAGAGAATGACATACTGGTCTCTCTCCTGTCCTCCATTACACTAACTCTATCCAGAGAATGACATACTGGTCTCTATCCAGAGATTGTCATACTGGTCTCTCTCCTGTCCTCCATTACACTAACTCTATCCAGAGAATGACATACTGGTCTCTCTCCTGTCCTCCATTACACTAACTCTATCCAGAGAATGACATACTGGTCTCTCTCCTGTCCTCCATTACACTAACTCTATCCAGAGAATGACATACTGGTCTCTCTCCTGTCCTCCACTACACTAACTCTATCCAGAGAATGACATACTGGTCTCTCTCCTGTCCTCCACTACACTAACTCTATCCAGAGAATGACATACTGGTCTCTCTCCTGTCCTCCATTACACTAACTCTATCCAGAGAATGACATACTGGTCTCTCTCCTGTCCTCCATTACACTAACTCTATCCAGAGAATGACATACTGGTCTCTCTCCTGTCCTCCATTACACTAACTCTATCCAGAGAATGACATACTGGTCTCTCTCCTGTCCTCCATTACACTAACTCTATCCAGAGAATGACATACTGGTCTCTCTCCTGTCCTCCACTACACTAACTCTATCCAGAGAATGACATACTGGTCTCTCTCCTGTCCTCCACTACACTAACTCTATCCAGAGAATGACATACTGGTCTCTCTCCTGTCCTCCATTACACTAACTCTATCCAGAGAATGACATACTGGTCTCTCTCCTGTCCTCCATTACACTAACTCTATCCAGAGAATGACATACTGGTCTCTCTCCTGTCCTCCATTACACTAACTCTATCCAGAGAATGACATACTGGTCTCTCTCCTGTCCTCCATTACACTAACTCTATCCAGAGAATGTCATACTGGTCTCTCTCCTGTCCTCCACTACACTAACTCTATCCAGAGAATGACATACTGGTCTCTCTCCTGTCTAACCAACCACTCTGTTCAGATGAATCCTGATGGGGGGGGGGGGGGGGGGGAGACAGAAGGAAGGAAAAAGAAAGAGACAATGAAAAATGGTTTGATAAAAAACTCAATAACCTAAGACAGACAGAGACCCAGAAAACCTGAGCCTACACCTTCACTATAGTGAAGCACTAAAACCTGGGCCTACACCTTCACTGTAGTGAAGCACTAAAACCTGGGCCTACACCTTCACTGTAGTGAAGCACTAAAACCTGAGCCTACACCTTCACTATAGTGAAGCACTAAAACCTGGGCCTACACCTTCACTATAGCACTAAAACCTGAGCCTACACCTTCACTATAGTGTAGCACTAAAACCTGGGCCTACACCTTCACTATAGTGAAGCACTAAAACCTGAGCCTACACCTTCACTATAGCACTAAAACCTGAGCCTACACCTTCACTATAGTGTAGCACTAAAACCTGGGCCTACACCTTCACTGTAGTGAAGCACTAAAACCTGGGCCTACACCTTCACTGTAGTGAAGCACTAAAACCTGGGCCTACACCTTCACTATAGTGAAGCACTAAAACCTGGGCCTACACCTTCACTATAGTTAAGCACTAAAACAATACAGAAAAAGAAGAAACAGCACGTCAGAAATCAGCTCAATGTAATTAAAAAATCCATAGAATCTAACCACTTCTGAGAAAATTGGAAAACACTAAACAAACAACAACACGTAGAATTATCTATCCAACATGGAGATGTATGGGTAAACCACTTCTCCAATCTGATTGGCTCCATAACAAAGAACAGCAAAAGCATTTACATGATCGAATACAAATCTTAGAATCAGCTATTAAAGCCGACCAGAACCCACTGCATTCAACAATTACATTGAATGAAGTACTGAAATTATTAAATATACAGACCACAATAACTACCGTGGGATATCTGTCAACAGCAACCTTGGGAAAATCCTCTGCATTGTCATTAAAATCAGACTCCTACATTTCAAGCAATGTACTGAGCATGTATGTACAAGCAATGTTCTGAGCATGTATGTACAAGCAATGTACTGAGCATGTATGTACAAGCAATGTTCTGAGCATGTATGTACAAGCAATGTACTGAGCAAATCTCAAATTGGCTTTTTATGAAATGACTCTACGACAGACCACGTATGCCCGCTGTACATCCTAATTGACAAACAAACAAACCAAAACAAAGGCAAAGTCTTCTCATGATTTCAAAAAGGCTTTTGACTCAATTTAGCATGAGGATCTGCTCTACAAATTGATGGAAAGTGGTGTTGGGGGAAAAACATAGAACATTATAAAATCCATTTACAAAAACAACAAGTGTGCAGATAAAATGGGCAAAAAACACACATTTCTTCCCACAGGGTCATGGGGTGAGACAGGGCCGTGGGGTGAGACAGGGCCGTGGGGTGAGACAGGGCCGTGGGGTGAGACAGGGCCGTGGGGTGAGACAGGGCCGGGGGGTGAGACAGGGCCGGGGGGTGAGACAGGGCCGGGGGGTGAGACAGGGCCGGGGGGTGAGACAGGGCCGGGGGGTGAGACAGGGTCGTGGGGTGAGACAGGGCCGTGGGGTGAGACAGGGCCGTGGGGTGAGACAGGGCCGTGGGGTGAGACAGGGCCGTGGGGTGAGACAGGGCCGTGGGGTGAGACAGGGCCGTGGGGTGAGACAGAGCCGTGGGGTGAGACAGGGCCGTGGGGTGAGACAGGGCCGTGGGGTGAGACAGGGCCCTGGGGTGAGACAGGGCCGTGGGGTGAGACAGGGCCGTGGGGTGAGACAGGGCCGTGGGGTGAGACAGGGCCGTGGGGTGAGACAGGGATGCAGCTTAAGCCCCACCCTCCTCAACATATATATCAACGAATTGGCGATGGCACTAGAACAGTCTGCAGCACCCGGCCTCACCCTACTAGAACAGTCTGCAGCACCCGGCCTCACCCTACTAGAACAGTCTGCAGCACCAGGCCTCACCCTACTAGAACAGTCTGCAGCACCTCACCCTACTAGAACAGTCTGCAGCACCCGGCCTCACCCTACTAGAACAGTCTGCAGCACCAGACCTCACCCTACTAGAACAGTCTGCAGCACCTCACCCTACTAGAACAGTCTGCAGCACCCGGCCTCACCCTACTAGAACAGTCTGCAGCACCAGGCCTCACCCTACTAGAACAGTCTGCAGCACCAGGCCTCACCCTACTAGAACAGTCTGCAGCACCTCACCCTACTAGAACAGTCTGCAGCACCTCACCCTACTAGAACAGTCTGCAGCACCCGGCCTCACCCTACTAGAACAGTCTGCAGCACCTCACCCTACTAGAACAGTCTGCAGCACCCGGCCTCACCCTACTAGACCAGTCTGCAGCACCCGGCCTCACCCTACTAGAACAGTCTGCAGCACCCGGCCTCACCCTACTAGAACAGTCTGCAGCACCCGGCCTCACCCTACTAGACCAGTCTGCAGCACCTCACCCTACTAGAACAGTCTGCAGCACCCGGCCTCACCCTACTAGACCAGTCTACAGCACCAGGCCTCACCCTACTAGAACAGTCTGCAGCACCTCACCCTACTAGACCAGTCTGCAGCACCAGGCCTCACCCTACTAGAACAGTCTGCAGCACCTCACCCTACTAGAACAGTCTGCAGCACCCGGCCTCACCCTACTAGACCAGTCTGCAGCACCCGGCCTCACCCTACTAGAACAGTCTGCAGCACCCGGCCTCACCCTACTAGAACAGTCTGCATCACCCGGCCTCACCCTACTAGAACAGTCTGCAGCACCCGGCCTCACCCTACTAGAACAGTCTGCAGCACCCGGCCTCACCCTACTAGACCAGTCTGCAGCACCTCACCCTACTAGAACAGTCTGCAGCACCCGGCCTCACCCTACTAGACCAGTCTACAGCACCAGGCCTCACCCTACTAGACCAGTCTGCAGCACCCGGCCTCACCCTACTAGAACAGTCTGCATCACCCGGCCTCACCCTACTAGAACAGTCTGCAGCACCAGGCCTCACCCTACTAGAACAGTCTGCAGCACCCGGCCTCACTCTACTAGACCAGTCTGCAGCACCCGGCCTCACCCTACTAGACCAGTCTGCAGCACCCGGCCTCACCCTACTAGAACAGTCTGCAGCACCCGGCCTCACCCTACTAGAACAGTCTGCAGCACCCGGCCTCACCCTACTAGAACAGTCTGCAGCACCTCACCCTACTAGAACAGTCTGCAGCACCCGGCCTCACCCTACTAGAACAGTCTGCAGCACCAGGCCTCACCCTACTAGAACAGTCTGCATCACCCGGCCTCACCCTACTAGACCAGTCTGCAGCACCCGGCCTCACCCTACTAGACCAGTCTGCAGCACCCGGCCTCACCCTACTAGACCAGTCTGCAGCACCCGGCCTCACCCTACTAGACCAGTCTGCAGCACCAGGCCTCACCCTACTAGACCAGTCTGCAGCACCCGGCCTCACCCTACTAGAACAGTCTGCAGCACCTCACCCTACTAGAACAGTCTGCAGCACCCGGCCTCACCCTACTAGAACAGTCTGCAGCACCCGGCCTCACCCTACTAGACCAGTCTGCAGCACCTCACCCTACTAGAACAGTCTGCAGCACCTCACCCTACTAGAACAGTCTGCAGCACCCGGCCTCACCCTACTAGAACAGTCTGCAGCACCCGGCCTCACCCTACTAGACCAGTCTGCAGCACCCGGCCTCACCCTACTAGACCAGTCTGCAGCACCCGGCCTCACCCTACTAGAACAGTCTGCAGCACCCGGCCTCACCCTACTAGAACAGTCTGCAGCACCAGGCCTCACCCTACTAGAACAGTCTGCAGCACCCGGCCTCACCCTACTAGAACAGTCTGCAGCACCTCACCCTACTAGAACAGTCTGCAGCACCCGGCCTCACCCTACTAGAACAGTCTGCAGCACCTCACCCTACTAGAACAGTCTGCAGCACCCGACCTCACCCTACTAGACCAGTCTGCAGCACCAGGCCTCACCCTACTAGACCAGTCTGCAGCACCAGGCCTCACCCTACTAGAACAGTCTGCAGCACCCGGCCTCACCCTACTAGAACAGTCTGCAGCACCCGGCCTCACCCTACTAGACCAGTCTGCAGCACCCGGCCTCACCCTACTAGAACATTCTGCAGCACCTCACCCTACTAGACCAGTCTGCAGCACCCGGCCTCACCCCACTAGAACAGTCTGCAGCACCCGGCCTCACCCTACTAGAACAGTCTGCAGCACCGGGCCTCACCCTACTAGAACAGTCTGCAGCACCCGGCCTCACCCTACTAGAACAGTCTGCAGCACCTGGCCTCACCCTACTAGAACAGTCTGCAGCACCCGGCCTCACCCTACTAGAACAGTCTGCAGCACCCGACCTCACCCTACTAGAACAGTCTGCAGCACCCGACCTCACCCTACTAGAACAGTCTGCAGCACCCGGCCTCACCCTACTAGAACAGTCTGCAGCACCCGGCCTCACCCTACTAGAACAGTCTGCAGCACCCCAGCCTCACCCTACTAGAACAGTCTGCAGCACCCGGCCTCACCCTACTAGAACAGTCTGCAGCACCCGGCCTCACCCTACTAGAACAGTCTGCAGCACCCGGCCTCACCCTACTAGAACAGTCTGCAGCACCTGGCCTCACCCTACTAGAACAGGCTGCAGCACCCCAGCCTCACCCTACTAGAACAGTCTGCAGCACCCGGCCTCACCCTACTAGAACAGTCTGCAGCACCCGGCCTCACCCTACTAGAACAGTCTGCAGCACCCGGCCTCACCCTACTAGAACAGTCTGCAGCACCCGGCCTCACCCTACTAGAACAGTCTGCAGCACCCGGCCTCACCCTACTAGACCAGTCTGCAGCACCTCACCCTACTAGACCAGTCTGCAGCACCAGGCCTCACCCTACTAGACCAGTCTGCAGCACCCGGCCTCACCCTACTAGACCAGTCTGCAGCACCCGGCCTCACCCTACTAGAACAGTCTGCAGCACCCGGCCTCACCCTACTAGACCAGTCTGCAGCACCCGGCTTCACCCTACTAGAACAGTCTGCAGCACCTCACCCTACTAGACCAGTCTGCAGCACCCGACCTCACCCTACTAGAACAGTCTGCAGCACCCGGCCTCACCCTACTAGAACAGTCTGCAGCACCCGGCCTCACCCTACTAGAACAGTCTGCAGCACCAGGCCTCACCCTACTAGAACAGTCTGCAGCACCCGGCCTCACCCTACTAGAACAGTCTGCAGCACCTCACCCTACCAGAATCTGATGTCAAATGTCTAATGTTTGCTGATGATCTGGTGCTTCTGTCCCCAACCAAGGAGGGCCTACAGCAGCACCTAGATCTTCTGCACAGATTCGGTCAGACCTGGGTCCTGACAGTAAATTTCAGTAAGACCAAAATAATGGTGTTCCAAAAAAAAGTCCAGTTGCCAGGACAACAAATACAAATTCCATCTAGACACCGTTGCCCTAGAGCACACAAAATACTATACATACCTCGGCCTAAACATCAGCGCCACAGATAACTTCCACAAAGCTGTGAACGATCTGAGAGACAAGGCAAGAAGGGCCCTCTATGTCATCAAAAGGAACATAAAATTCTACATATAATTATTATTATTATTATTTTTATTTTATTTTATTTAACCGTTATTTTACCAGGTAAGTTGACTGAGAACACGTTCTCATTTGCAGCAACGACCTGGGGAATAGTTACAGGGGAGAGGAGGGGGATGAATGAGCCAATTGTAAATAAATTAGGATCTGGCAAAAAATACTTGAATCAGTCATAGAACCCATTGCCCTTTATGGTTGTGAGGTCTGGGGTCCGCTCACCAACCAAGAATTCACAAAATGGGACAAATACCAAATTGAGATTGCATGCAGAATTCTGCAAAAATATCCTCTGTGTACAACGTAAAACACCAAATAATACATGCAGAGCAGAATTAGGCTAATACTCGCAAATGATCAAAATCCAGAAAAGAGACGTTAAATTCTACACCCACCTAAAAGGAAGCGATTCCCAAACCTTCCATGACAAAGTTATGACCTACAGTGAGATGAACATGGAGAAGAGTCCCCTTAGCAAGCTGGTCCTGGGGCTCTGTTCACAAACACACCCCACAGAGCCATCACCTACAGAGAGATGAACCTGGAGAAGAGTCCCCTAAGCATGCTGGTCCTGGGGCTCTGATCAAACACAAACACACCCCACAGAGCCCCAGGACAACAGCACAATTAGACCCAACCAAATCATGAGAAAACTAAAAGTTAATTACTTGACACATTGGAAAGAATTAACAAAAAAACAGAGCAAACTAGAATGCTATTTGGCCCTAAACCGAGAGGACACAGTGGCAGAATACCTGACCACTGACTGACCCTAAACAGAGAGTACACAGTGGCAGAATACCTGACCACTGTGACTGGCCCTAAACAGAGATGACACAGTGGCAGAATACCTGACCACTGTGACTGGCCCTAAACAGAGAGTACACAGTGGCAGAATACCTGACCACTGACTGGCCCTAAACAGAGAGTACACAGTGGCAGAATACCTGACCACTGTGACTGTCCCTAAACAGAGAGTACACAGTGGCAGAATACCTGACCACTGTGACTGACCCTAAACAGAGAGTACACAGTGGCAGAATACCTGACCACTGTGACTGACCCTAAACAGAGAGTACACAGTGACAGAATACCTGACCACTGTGACTGACCCTAAACAGAGAGAACACAGTGGCAGAATACCTGACCACTGACTGACCCTAAACAGAGAGTACACAGTGGCAGAATACCTGACCACTGTGACTGACCCTAAACAGAGAGTACACAGTGGCAGAATACCTGACCACTGTGACTGACCCTAAACAGAGAGTACACAGTGGCAGAATACCTGACCACTGTGACTGACCCTAAACAGAGAGGACACAGTGGCAGAATACCTGACCACTGTGACTGACCCTAAACAGAGAGTACACAGTGACAGAATACCTGACCACTGACTGGCCCTAAACAGAGAGTACACAGTGGCAGAATACCTGACCACTGACTGGCCCTAAACAGAGAGGACACAGTGGCAGAATACCTGACCACTGACTGGCCCTAAACAGAGAGTACACAGTGGCAGAATACCTGACCACTGTGACTGGCCCTAAACAGAGATGACACAGTGGCAGAATACCTGACCACTGTGACTGTCCCTAAACAGAGAGTACACAGTGGCAGAATACCTGACCACTGACTGGCCCTAAACAGAGAGTACACAGTGGCAGAATACCTGACCACTGTGACTGACCCTAAACAGAGAGTCCACAGTGACAGAATACCAGACCACTGTGACTGGCCCTAAACAGAGAGTACACAGTGGCAGAATACCTGACCACTGACTGACCCTAAACAGAGAGTACACAGTGGCAGAATACCTGACCACTGACTGGCCCTAAACAGAGAGTACACAGTGGCAGAATACCTGACCACTGACTGGCACTAAACAGAGAGAACACAGTGGCAGAATACCTGACCACTGACTGACCCTAAACAGAGAGTACACAGTGGCAGAATACCTGACCACTGACTGACCCTAAACAGAGAGTACACAGTGGCAGAATACCTGACCACTGACTGGCCCTAAACAGAGAGTACACAGTGGCAGAATACCTGACCACTGACTGGCCCTAAACAGAGAGTACACAGTGGCAGAATACCTGACCACTGTGACTGACCCTAAACAGAGAGTACACAGTGGCAGAATACCTGACCACTGACTGGCCCTAAACAGAGAGTACACAGTGGCAGAATACCTGACCACTGTGACTGTCCCTAAACAGAGAGTACACAGTGGCAGAATACCTGACCACTGTGACTGACCCTAAACAGAGAGTCCACAGTGACAGAATACCTGACCACTGACTGGCCCTAAACAGAGAGTACACAGTGGCAGAATAACTGACCACTGACTGGCCCTAAACAGAGAGTCCACAGTGGCAGAATACCTGACCACTGACTGGCCCTAAACAGAGAGTACACAGTGGCAGAATACCTGACCACTGTGACTGACCCTAAACAGAGAGAACACAGTGGCAGAATACCTGACCACTGACTGGCCCTAAACAGAGAGTACACAGTGGCAGAATACCTGACCACTGACTGGCCCTAAACAGAGAGTACACAGTGGCAGAATACCTGACCACTGACTGGCCCTAAACAGAGAGTACACAGTGGTAGAATACCTGACCACTGACTGACCCTAAACAGAGAGTACACAGTGGCAGAATACCTGACCACTGTGACTGGCCCTAAACAGAGAGTACACAGTGACAGAATACCTGACCACTGTGACTGACCCTAAACAGAGAGTACACAGTGGCAGAATACCTGACCACTGTGACTGGCCCTAAACAGAGAGTACACAGTGACAGAATACCTGACCACTGTGACTGGCCCTAAACAGAGAGAACACAGTAGCAGAATACCTGACCACTGACTGGCCCTAAACAGAGAGTACACAGTGGCAGAATACCTGACCACTGACTGACCCTAAACAGAGAGAACACAGTGGCAGAATACCTGACCACTGTGACTGACCCTAAACAGAGAGTACACAGTGGTAGAATACCTGACCACTGACTGGCCCTAAACAGAGAGAACACAGTAGCAGAATACCTGACCACTGACTGACCCTAAACAGAGAGAACACAAGGGCAGGCAGAATACCTGACCACTGACTGGCCCTAAACAGAGAGTACACAGTGGCAGAATACCTGACCACTGACTGACCCTAAACAGAGAGTACAGAGTGGCAGAATACCTGACCACTGACTGACCCTAAACAGAGAGAACACAAGGGCAGGCAGAATACCTGACCACTGACTGGCCCTAAACAGAGATGACACAGTGGCAGAATAACTGACCATTGTGACTGACCCTAAACAGAGAGTACACAGTGGCAGAATACCTGACCATTGTGACTGACCCTAAACAGAGAGTACACAGTGGCAGAATACCTGACCACTGTGACTGACCCTAAACAGAGAGTACACAGTGGCAGAATACCTGACCACTGTGACTGGCCCTAAACAGAGAGTACACAGTGACAGAATACCTGACCACTGACTGGCCCTAAACAGAGAGTCCACAGTGGCAGAATACCTGACCACTGACTGGCCCTAAACAGAGAGTACACAGTGGCAGAATACCTGACCACTGTGACTGACCCTAAACAGAGAGTACACAAGGGCAGGCAGAATACCTGACCACTGTGACTGGCCCTAAACAGAGAGTACACAGTGGCAGAATACCTGACCACTGACTGACCCTAAACAGAGAGTACACAGTGGCAGAATACCTGACCACTGTGACTGTCCCTAACCAGAGAGTACACAGTGGCAGAATACCTGACCACTGACTGGCCCTAAACAGAGAGTACACAGTGGCAGAATACCTGACCACTGACTGACCCTAAACAGAGAGTACACAGTGGCAGAATACCTGACCACTGACTGGCCCTAAACAGAGAGTACACAGTGGCAGAATACCTGACCACTGACTGACCCTAAACAGAGAGAACACAGTGGCAGAATACCTGACCATTGTGACTGACCCGAACTTAAGGAAAGCTTTGACTATGTACAGACTCAGTGAGCGTAGCCTTGCTATTGAGAAAGGCCGCCGTAGGCAGACATGGCTCTCAAGAGAAGACAGGCTATGTGCTCACTGCCCACAAAATGAGGTGGAAACTGAGCTGCACTTCCTAACCTCCTGCCAAATGTATGACCAGATTAGCGACACATATTTCCCTCAGATCACACAGACCCACAAAGAATTCAAAAACAAATCCAATTTTGCTAAACTCCCATATCTACTGGGTGAAATTCCACAGTGTGACATCACAGCAGCAAGATTTGTGACCTGTTGCCACAAGAAAAGGGCAACCAGTGAAGAACAAACACCATTGTAAATACAACCCATAATTATGCTTATTTATATTCCCTTTTGTACTTTAACTACTAGCGCATCGTTACAACACTGTATATATACATAATATGACATTTGAAAAGTCTCTATTATTTTGGAACTTCTGTGAGTGTAATGTTTACTGTTCATTTTTATTGTTTATTTCATTTATTATCTATTTTACTTGCTTTGGCAATGTTAACATATGTTTCCCATGCCAAGAAAGCCCCTTAAATTGAATTGAGAGAAAGAGAGAGAGAGACATAGTAAACATCACCTGAGACAAATCATTTCATCAACGTTTTGAGGAGCCGGTTCAGGAATGTGCCACAGGCTGGGCTTAAGCACCAACACAATAGGGGAAAGTAGAGGAGTAGCCAACACATGACACCCTGTGAAAGTGCAGCCTGGTTTATGACTTCAGAACACTCTCCATACATTATCCTGCTCCGCTCTGCTGTCATCTGGGTCAGAACACTCTCCTTACATTATCCTGCTCCGTTCTGCTGTCATCTGGGTCAGATAGTCAGAACACTCTCCTTACATTATCCTGCTCCGTTCTGCTGTCATCTGGGTCAGATAGTCAGAACACTCTCCTTACATTATCCTCCTCTGTTCTGCTGTCAATCTGGGTCAGATAGTCAGAACACTCTCCTTACATTATCCTCCTCCGTTCTGCTGTCATCTGGGTCAGATAGTCAGAACACTCTCCTTACATTATCCTCCTCCGTTCTGCTGTCATCTGGGTCAGATAGTCAGAACACTCTCCTTACATTATCCTCCTCCGTTCTGCTGTCATCTGGGTCAGATAGTCAGAACACTCTCCTTACATTATCCTACTCCGTTCTGCTGTCATCTGGGTCAGATAGTCAGAACGCTCTCCTTACATTATCCTGCTCCGTTCTGCTGTCATCTGGGTAAGATAGTCAGAACACTCTCCTTACATTATCCTGCTCCGTTCCGCTGTCATCTGGGTCAGATATTCAGAACACTCTCCTTACATTATCCTGCTCCGTTCTGCTGTCATCTGGGTCAGATAGTCAGAACACTCTCCTTACATTATCCTCCTCCGTTCCGCTGTCATCTGGGTCAGATAGTCAGAACACTCTCCTTACATTATCCTGCTCCATTCTGCTGTCATCTGGGTCAGATAGTCAGAACACTCTCCTTACATTATCAAGCTCCGTTCTGCTGTCATCTGGGTCAGATAGTCAGAACACTCTCCTTACATTATCCTCCTCCGTTCTACTGTCATCTGGGTCAAATAGTCAGAACACTCTCCTTACATTATCCTGCTCCGTTCTGCTGTCATCTGGGTCAGATAGTCAGAACACTCTCCTTACATTATCCTCCTCCGTTCTGCTGTCATCTGGGTCAGATAGTCAGAACACTCTCCTTACATTTTCCGCCTCCGTTCTGCTATCATCTCGGTCAGAAAGTCAGAACACTCTCCTTACATTATCCTGCTCCGTTCTGCTGTCATCTGGGTCAGATAGTCAGAACACTCTCCTTACATTATCCTGCTCCGTTCTGCTGTCATCTGGGTCAGATAGTCAGAACACTCTCCTTACATTATCCTGCTCCGTTCTGCTGTCATCTGGGTCAGATAGTCAGAACACTCTCCTTACATTATCCTGCTCCGTTCTGCTGTCATCTGGGTCAGATAGTCAGAACACTCTCCTTACATTATCCTCCTCCGTTCTGCTGTCATCTGGGTCAGAACACTCTCCTTACATTATCCTCCTCCGTTCTGCTTTCATCTGGGTCAGATAGTCAGAACACTTTCCTTACATTATCCTCCTCCGTTCTGCTGTCATCTGGGTCAGAACACTCTCCTTACATTATCCTGCTCCGTTCCGCTGTCATCTGGGTCAGATAGTCAGAACACTCTCCTTACATTGTTCTGCTGTCATCTGGGTCAGAACACTCTCCTTACATTATCCTCCTCCGTTCTGCTGTCATCTGGGTCAGATAGTCAGAACACTCTCCTTACATTATCCTCCTCCGTTCTGCTGTCATCTGGGTCAGATAGTCAGAACACTCTCCTTACATTATCCTGCTCCGTTCTGCTGTCATCTGGGTCAGATAGTCAGAACACTCTCCTTACATTATCCTCCTCCGTTCTGCTGTCATCTGGGTCAGATAGTCAGAACACTCTCCTTACATTATCCTCCTCCGTTCTGCTGTCATCTGGGTCAGATAGTCAGAACACTTTCGGAATGCACTGCATCTAAGTGACTTTCTCCACATTTTGTTACGTTACAACCTAACCTAACCCTAACCCTAACCTAAAATGGATTCCATTGTTTTTAAATCTACACACAATACTCCATAATGACAAAGCAAATACAACTATTCAGATCCTTTACTCAGTACTTTGTTAAAGCACCTCTGTTAAAGCACGTCTTCTTGGTTTTGATGCTAAGCTTGGCACACCTGTATTTGGGGAGTTTCTCCCATTCTTCTCTGCAGATCCTCTCAAGCTCTGTCAGGTTGGATGGGGATCGTTGCTGCACAGCTATTTTCAGAGTTAAATCTTGGTTTCATCAGACCAGAGAATCTTGTTTCTCATGATCTGCGAGTCTTTAGATGCCTTCTGGCAAATTCCAAGAGGGCTGTCATGTGCCTTTTACTGAGGAGTGGCTTCCGTCTGGCCAATCTACCATAAAGGCCTGATTGGTGGAGTGCTGCAGAGATGGTTGTCCTTCTGGAATGTTCTCCCATCTCCACCGAGGAACTCTGGAGCTCTGTCAGAGTGATCATTGGGTTCTTGGTCACCTCTCTGACCAAGGCCCTTCTCCCCCGATTGCTCAGTTTGGCCGGGCTGCCTGCTCTAGGAAGAGTTTCGGTGGTTCCAAATGTCTTCCATTTAAGAATGATGGAGGCCACTGTGTTCTTGGGGACGTTCAATGTTGCAGAAATGTTTTGGTACCCTTCCCCAGATCTGTGCCTCAACACAATCCTGTCTCGGAGCTCTACAGTTGGCTTGGTTTTTGACATGCACTGTCAACTGTGGGACCGTATATAGACAATTCATGTCCAATCAATTGAATTTACCACAGGTGGACTCCAATGAAGTTGTAGAAACATCTCAAGGATGATCAATGGAAACAGGATGCACCTGAGCTCCATTTCAAGTCTCATAGAAAAGGGTCTAAATGCTGACGTAAATAAGATGTTTTTATTTTTTTAAATTTGCTAAAATGTCTTAAAACCTGTTTTTGCAATGTGATTACGGGGTAGTGTCTCTAGATTGATGAATACATTTTTTATTTAATTTTAGATTAAGGGTGTAAGGTCACAAAATGTGGAAAAAGTCAAAGGGTCTGAATACTTTACAAATGCACTGTAGGTTTAATCCACTATGATGTTACAGGGCTGGGTTGTTCTGATAGGTTTAATCCACTATGATGTTACAGGGCTGGGTTGTTCTGATAGGTTTAATCCACTATGATGTTACAGGGCTGGGTTGTTCTGATAGGTTTAATCCACTATGATGTTACAGGGCTGGTTGTTCTGATAGGTTTAATCCACTATGATGTTACAGGGCTGGTTGTTCTGATAGGTTTAATCCACTATGATGTTACAGGGCTGGTTGTTCTGATAGGTTTAATCCACTATGATGTTACAGGGCTGGGTTGTTCTGATAGGTTTAATCCACTATGATGTTACAGGGCTGGGTTGTTCTGATAGGTTTAATCCACTATGATGTTACAGGGCTGGGTTGTTCTGATAGGTTTAATCCACTATGATGTTACAGGGCTGGGTTGTTCTGATAGGTTTAATCCACTATGATGTTACAGGGCTGGGTTGTTCTGATAGGTTTAATCCACTATGATGTTACAGGGCTGGGTTGTTCTGATAGGTTTAATCCACTATGATGTTACAGGGCTGGGTTGTTCTGATAGGTTTAATCCACTATGATGTTACAGGGCTGGGTTGTTCTGATAGGTTTAATCCACTATGATGTTACAGGGCTGGGTTGTTCTGATAGGTTTAATCCACTATGATGTTACAGGGCTGGGTTGTTCTGATAGGTTTAATCCACTATGATGTTACAGGGCTGGGTTGTTCTGATAGGTTTAATCCACTATGATGTTACAGGGCTGGGTTGTTCTGATAGGTTTAATCCACTATGATGTTACAGGGCTGGGTTGTTCTGATAGGTTTAATCCACTATGATGTTACAGGGCTGGGTTGTTCTGATAGGTTTAATCCACTATGATGTTACAGGGCTGGGTTGTTCTGATAGGTTTAATCCACTATGATGTTACAGGGCTGGGTTGTTCTGATAGGTTTAATCCACTATGATGTTACAGGGCTGGGTTGTTCTGATAGGTTTAATCCACTATGATGTTACAGGGCTGGGTTGTTCTGATAGGTTTAATCCACTATGATGTTACAGGGCTGGGTTGTTCTGATAGGTTTAATCCACTATGATGTTACAGGGCTGGGTTGTTCTGATAGGTTTAATCCACTATGATGTTACAAGGCTGGGTTGTTCTGATAGGTTTAATCCACTATGATGTTACAGGGCTGGGTTGTTCTGATAGGTTTAATCCACTATGATGTTACAGGGCTGGGTTGTTCTGATAGGTTTAATCCACTATGATGTTACAGGGCTGGGTTGTTCTGATAGGTTCCATATGGGTTTAATCCAGAGTGATGGCTGTCCCCAACTCAGTGCTCTGACAGTCAGGTCCCATTCAGAGTTGTAATGTCTCCTAGCTAACAGAGTGAAGGGTTTAGGCGGTCTGACTAGCAGCATGTTCTGACAGAGTTGTGATGTTACAGGAGCTGGGCTAGGAGACATCAGAACTCTGTGAATATGTCCCAGTTCACTCTGTCCTCATTAATCAGTAATGATCTCATCTCACAGCCATCATCATCATCATCGTCTGGTGGGCTACTCTTATTCTGATGTCAAGTCCTTCCTCTTTCTCGCCACCTCATGTACTTTCTCTCGTCCAATCTCTCTTGCTTCCTTTCTTCCCTCCCTCTTCCTCCCCCTCTTCTATGAGCTAGGGACTATGCTAGTCACTCAATGGGATATCCTTCCTTCTGGCGGCAGGACAGGGCGAGATGTGAATTTCAGAGTAATTCCGTGCCACGGATGTAATGCACGTGCCCCAACCCCCTATAAATACCTGGGCCCCAACAACCCCCTATAAATACCTGGGCCCCAACAACCCCCTATAAATACCTGGGCCCCAACAACCCCCTATAAATACCTGGGCCCCAACAACCCCCTATAAATACCTGGGCCCCAACAACCCCCTATAAATACCTGGGCCCCAAAAACCCCCTATAAATACCTGGGCCCCAACAACCCCCTATAAATACCTGGGCCCCAACAACCCCCTATAAATACCTGGGCCCCAACAACCCCCTATAAATACCTGGGCCCCAACAACCCCCTATAAATACCTGGGCCCCAACAACCCCCTATAAATACCTGGGCCCCAAAAACCCCCTTTAAATACCTGGGCCCCAATAACCCCCTATAAATACCTGGGCCCCAACAACCCCCTATAAATACCTGGGCCCCAACAACCCCCTATAAATACCTGGGCCCCAACAACCCCCTATAAATACCTGGGCCCCAAAAACCCCCTATAAATACCTGGGCCCCAACAACCCCCTATAAATACCTGGGCCCCAACAACCCCCTATAAATACCTGGGCTCCCCAACCCTATAAATACCTGGGCTCCCCAACCCTATAAATACCTGAGCCCACCAACCCTATAAATACCTGGGCTCCCCAACCCTATAAATACCTGGGCCCCCCAACCCTATAAATACCTGGGCCCCCCAACCCTATAAATACCTGGGCCCCCCAACCCTATAAATACCTGGGCTCCCCAACCCTATAAATACCTGGGCCCCCCAACCCTATAAATACCTGGGCCCCCCAACCCTATAAATACCTGGGCCCCCCAACCCTATAAATACCTGGGCCCCCCAACCCTATAAATATCTGGGCTCCCCAACCCTATAAATACCTGGGCCCCCCAACCCTATAAATACCTGGGCCCCCCAACCCTATAAATACCTGGGCCCCCCAACCCTATAAATACCTGGGCCCTCCAACCCTATAAATACCTGGGCTCCCCAACCCTATAAATACCTGGGCCCCCCAACCCTATAAATACCTGGGCCCCCCAACCCTATAAATACCTGGGCCCTCCAACCCTATAAATACCTGGGCCCTCCAACCCTAATAAATAAGTCCCAGACTGTATAGTGTGTTGTCCTCCATGATTTAACAATAGAAATACGTCCCAGACTGTATAGTGTGTTGTCCTCCATGATTTAACAATGGAAATAAGTCCCAGACTGTATAGTGTGTTGTCCTCCATGATTTAATAACAATGGAAATAAGTCCCAGACTGTATAGTGTGTTATCCTCCATGATTTAACAATGGAAATAAGTCCCAGACTGTATAGTGTGTTGTCCTCCATGATTTAATAACAATGGAAATAAGTCCCAGACTGTATAGTGTGTTATCCTCCATGATTTAACAATGGAAATAAGTCCCAGACTGTATTGTGTGTTATCCTCCATGATTTAACAATGGAAATAAGTCCCAGACTGTATTGTGTGTTATCCTCCATGATTTAACTCATGTGCATGTATGGCTTTTCAAGTTTTATGTGGGCTTGTTTTTTTTTTAAATGGTCAAATTAATAAACTAAACTAACAGCAGTAAAAGGTTACAGAACTCAGTGTGACCCTGATTTAGCCCACTGCAGTAGAAGGTTACAGAGGCAGTGTGACCCTGATTTAACCCACTGGAGTAGGTTACAGAACTCTGTACGACCCTGATTTAACCCACTGCAGTAGAAGGTTACAGAGGCAGTGTGACCCTGATTTAGCCCACTGCAGTAGAAGGTTACAGAGGCAGTCCAAAACGTTCCCAGTGTTGTTGTAAGATATAGCACTCAGATTGATAATGACGTTTTCTGGAAGAGCTCTCTGAAAAAAATGTCTGTAATTTCATGCATGGAGTTTTTGGCCCAGATCAATCTGATCTGATTATTCTGACAAATGACCAGTCAGATTTTATTAGTATATGCATCACAGGAGGCTGCTGAGGGGAGGATGGCACATAATAATGGACAGAGTGAATGTAAGGGCATCAAATACATGGAAAACGTGTTTGATACCATACCATTATTATTCATACCAGTCATTAACACTAGCCTGTCCTCCCTAATTAAGGTGACATTATTCATACCAGTCATTAACACCAGCCTGTCCTCCCTAATTAAGGTGCCATTATTCATACCAGTCATTAACACCAGCCTGTCCTCCCTAATTAAGGTGACATTATTCATACCAGTCATTAACACTAGCCTGTCCTCCCTAATTAAGGTGACATTATTCATACCAGTCATTAACACTAGCCTGTCCTCCCTAATTAAGGTGACATTATTCATACCAGTCATTAACACTAGCCTGTCCTCCCTAATTAAGGTGACATTATTCATACCAGTCATTAACACTAGCCTGTTCTCCCTAATTAAGGTGACATTATTCATACCAGTCATTAACACCAGCCTGTTCTCCCTAATTAAGGTGACATTATTCATACCAGTCATTAACACGAGCCTGTCCTCCCTAATTAAGGTGTCATTATTCATACCAGTCATTAACACTAGCCTGTCCTCCCTAATTAAGGTGACATTATTCATACCAGTCATTAACACCAGCCTGTTCTCCCTAATTAAGGTGACATTATTCATACCAGTCATTAACACCATTCTGTCCTCCCTAATTAAGGTGACATTATTCATACCAGTCATTAACACCATTCTGTCCTCCCTAATTAAGGTGACATTATTCATACCAGTCATTAACACCATTCTGTCCTCCCTAATTAAGGTGACATTATTCATACCAGTCATTAACACTAGCCTGTCCTCCCTAATTAAGGTGACATTATTCATACCAGTCATTAACACTAGCCTGTCCTCCCTAATTAAGGTGCCACCAACCTCCTCTGATATGTATCCTCCTACTTTGAAGGGGTAAGCGGGTAGATTCTACAGTCTAGATCAGGGGTTCCCAAACTCAGTCCCGGGCCCCCCCCCAGGTACACACCTTGGTTTCTGAACGACACATCTGATTCTAATAACCAACTCATCATCAAGCGTTGATGACTGGAATCAGCTGAGTAGTGCTAAAGGGAAAAACACACGGTCCATCCCAGGGGCCCCGGCACCGAGTTTGGGAAGCCCCGGTCTAGACGATCCTATCTGCCAATCAGGGCTCTGTATATTACATTTGTATCAACACAGCCACATGATCAGACTGAGCATTTCAATGGCAAAAGGAGGCAATAAATGACCAAAATATATTAGCCGTTATTTTAATGAAATAAACAGTGATTTAATTAGACATACAATGATGATGATTTAAAAATACAATTTTAAAAAAACTGATAGATAGATAGAATGAACCGGAACGAAGAGTGGCTTTAAGAGAAGAGATAGAATGAACTGGAATGAAGAGGGGCTTTAAGAGAAGAGATAGAATGAACCGGAACGAAGAGTTCCACCCTCTCATTGCAACAACTGCATGGGGACTTCAAGAGAAAAGATAGAATGAGGATTGGAACCGGAACGAAGAGCTCCACCCTCTCTTTGCAAGTTACGGGCGAGACTATGGACCAAATGTCCCCTTCCCTTGTGAAATGTGAAAGATGCTAACACCTGTGAAATGTGAAAGATGCTAACACTTGTGAAATGTGAAAGATGCTAACACCTGTGAAATGTGAAAGATGCTAACACCTGCGAGAAGTCAAAGATGCTAACACCTGCGAGAAGTCAATGATGCTTACACCTGTGAGAAGTCAAATATGCTAACACCTTCGAGAAGTCAAAGATGCTATCACCTGTGAGAAGTCAAAGATGCTATCACCTGTGAGAAGTCAAAGATGCTAACACCTGCGAGAAGTCAAAGATGCTATCACCTGTGAGAAGTCAAAGATGCTATCACCTGTGAGAAGTCAAAGATGCTAACACCTGCAAGAAGTCAAAGATGCTTACACCTGCGAGAAGTCAAAGATGCTAAAACCTGCGAAAAGTCAAAGATGCTAAAACCTGCGAGAAGTCAAAGATGCTAACACCTGCGAGAAGTCAAAGATGCTATCACCTGCGAGAAGTCAAAGATGCTAACACCTGTAAGAAGTCAAAGATGCTAACACCTGTAAGAAGTCAAAGATGCTAACACCTGTGAGAAGTCAAAGATGCTTACACCTGCGAGAAGTCAAAGATGCTAACACCTGTGAGAAGTCAAAGATGCTAACACCTGTAAGAAGTCAAAGATGCTAACACCTGTGAGAAGTCAAAGATGCTAACACCTGTGAGAAGTCAAAGATGCTAACACCTGTGAAATGGTGATCTGTCCAAAGCTCCAGAAGTAGCGCGTTATGTCGCGCATCCCGTTGTATGATGACAGATGTATGGTATCATTTATGTTGATGTAGTCTGTCCACCAGAGATTATCATGACATACACACACTGGTCCTCTATATGATGCTATGTTATCCTCACTCTGAACCTTGATATTCTATACATTATTCAGGCATTATTATGATTAAGTTTTATTTTTTTACAGGAGCAGTGCACATTAATCAACATTTCTGAAAAGGTGAAGGAGGGGTAAACAGCAGCTCCATGTCTTTAGGTTATTGGTGAAGGAGCGGTAAACAGCAGCTCCATGTCTTTAGGTTATTGGTGAAGGAGCGGTAAACAGCAGCTCCATGTCTTTAGGTTATTGGTGAAGGAGCAGTAAACAGCAGCTCCATGTCTTTAGGTTATTGGTGAAGGAGCAGTAAACAGCAGCTCCATGTCTTTAGGTTATTGGTGAAGGAGCAGTAAACAGCAGCTCCATGTCTTTAGGTTATTGGTGAAGGAGGGGTAAACAGCAGCTCCATGTCTTTAGGTTATTGGTGAAGGAGGGGTAAACAGCAGCTCCATGTCTTTAGGTTATTGGTGAAGGAGGGGTAAACAGCAGCTCCATGTCTTTAGGTTATTGGTGAAGGAGCAGTAAACAGCAGCTCCATGTCTTTAGGTTATTGGTGAAGGAGCAGTAAACAGCAGCTCCATGTCTTTAGGTTATTGGTGAAGGAGCGGTAAACAGCAGCTCCATGTCTTTAGGTTATTGGTGAAGGAGGGGTAAACAGCAGCTCCATGTCTTTAGGTTATTGGTGAAGGAGCAGTAAACAGCAGCTCCATGTCTTTAGGTTATTGGTGAAGGAGGGGTAAACAGCAGCTCCATGTCTTTAGGTTATTGGTGAAGGAGCGGTAAACAGCAGCTCCATGTCTTTAGGTTATTGGTGAAGGAGCAGTAAACAGCAGCTCCATGTCTTTAGGTTATTGGTGAAGGAGGGGTAAACAGCAGCTCCATGTCTTTAGGTTATTGGTGAAGGAGCGGTAAACAGCAGCTCCATGTCTTTAGGTTATTGGTGAAGGAGCAGTAAACAGCAGCTCCATGTCTTTAGGTTATTGGTGAAGGAGCAGTAAACAGCAGCTCCATGTCTTTAGGTTATTGGTGAAGGAGCGGTAAACAGCAGCTCCATGTCTTTAGGTTATTGGTGAAGGAGCAGTAAACAGCAGCTCCATGTCTTTAGGTTATTGGTGAAGGAGGGGTAAACAGCAGCTCCATGTCTTTAGGTTATTGGTGAAGGAGCAGTAAACAGCAGCTCCATGTCTTTAGGTTATTGGTGAAGGAGGGGTAAACAGCAGCTCCATGTCTTTAGGTTATTGGTGAAGGAGCGGTAAACAGCAGCTCCATGTCTTTAGGTTATTGGTGAAGGAGGGGTAAACAGCAGCTCCATGTCTTTAGGTTATTGGTGAAGGAGCGGTAAACAGCAGCTCCATGTCTTTAGGTTATTGGTGAAGGAGGGGTAAACAGCAGCTCCATGTCTTTAGGTTATTGGTGAAGGAGCGGTAAACAGCAGCTCCATGTCTTTAGGTTATTGGTGAAGGAGCGGTAAACAGCAGCTCCATGTCTTTAGGTTATTGGTGAAGGAGCAGTAAACAGCAGCTCCATGTCTTTAGGTTATTGGTGAAGGAGGGGTAAACAGCAGCTCCATGTCTTTAGGTTATTGGTGAAGGAGCAGTAAACAGCAGCTCCATGTCTTTAGGTTATTGGTGAAGGAGCAGTAAACAGCAGCTCCATGTCTTTAGGTTATTGGTGAAGGAGCGGTAAACAGCAGCTCCATGTCTTTAGGTTATTGGTGAAGGAGGGGTAAACAGCAGCTCCATGTCTTTAGGTTATTGGTGAAGGAGCGGTAAACAGCAGCTCCATGTCTTTAGGTTATTGGTGAAGGAGCGGTAAACAGCAGCTCCATGTCTTTAGGTTATTGGTGAAGGAGGGGTAAACAGCAGCTCCATGTCTTTAGGTTATTGGTGAAGGAGGGGTAAACAGCAGCTCCATGTCTTTAGGTTATTGGTGAAGGAGCGGTAAACAGCAGCTCCATGTCTTTAGGTTATTGGTGAAGGAGCAGTAAACAGCAGCTCCATGTCTTTAGGTTATTGGTGAAGGAGGGGTAAACAGCAGCTCCATGTCTTTAGGTTATTGGTGAAGGAGGGGTAAACAGCAGCTCCATGTCTTTAGGTTATTGGTGAAGGAGCAGTAAACAGCAGCTCCATGTCTTTACGTTATTGGTGAAGGAGGGGTAAACAGCAGCTCCATGTCTTTAGGTTATTGGTGAAGGAGGGGTAAACAGCAGCTCCATGTCTTTAGGTTATTGGTGAAGGAGCAGTAAACAGCAGCTCCATGTCTTTAGGTTATTGGTGAAGGAGGGGTAAACAGCAGCTCCATGTCTTTAGGTTATTGGTGAAGGAGCAGTAAACAGTGTTTTTCCTTAAGGGAACTATACAGTCACCACTCATTATGCAGATAAACACACAACGGTGAAGAATATGTAGATTATCAGGCAGGAAGAACAAGTCCATGATCAGCACATTCCATCATCACACTGCTTCAGAAAGAGAACGCCAAGTCTACATGGGGTGAGAGGTCACAGAGGAGCATTCAGACTCTGTGTAGTTACCACACTAGTGTCTAAACTTCCCCTGTTGTGGGGATAAAGAAAGTTTGTATGGAATCGCTACAGTAGCGTGTCAGACCGCTGTGTGTCGGGCTGCGTCGTTGCTAGGGGACACGGACATCTGTCGGGCCGCGTTGTTGCTAGGGGACATGGACATCTGTCTGGTGAACTGGCTGAAACTGGCAGCCCTGCATCTCGCCCGGGATTCCCCTCCCTCTCCGCCCGGGGGCTGGCCTAGGCCCTGAGAGAGGCCTAGGGGTAGAGTACGGAAGTGGGCCGTGTCGGGGTGACCCTGGCTGGGCTGGTCCTTGGAGGAGAAGAGGCTCTGGAGGAGGTGGAACTTGTCCTTCTCCTCCCGGAGGAACACGTCCACCAGCAGAGTCTTCTCTCTCTTCAGCTGCTCACTGATGTTCTTGGGGACGTCTGGGATCACCCAGGCAACCAGCAGGCTCAGGAACATCACCAGGTTCTGATGGAGAGAGAGAGAGTCATGGACGTCAGGGTGGAGATTGAAGGAAGGACAGAGGAGCACAAAGCCACGAGTTTGTTGAACTGGTTGGTGTTGTACTGAATCATCTGATAAATGCTCCACTGTGACTAAAATACAACCACACTGATCATTGGTCCAACCACAGTACCAGGTAACAGGTCCAGAGTCAGTTTGATATTACATACAGTACCAGGTAACAGTTTGGACAAACCTACTCATTCAAGGGTATTTCTTTATTTTTAAATTGTTCAAACATTGTAGAATAATAGTGAAGACATCATAACTATGAATTAACACATATGGAATTATGTAGTAATCAAAAAAGTGTTAAACAAAACCAAATTTTTTCAGATTCTTCAAAGTAGCTACCCTTTGCCTTGACAGCATTACACACTCTTGGCATTCTCTCAACCAGCTTCATGAGGTAGTCACCTGGAATGCATTTCAAATAACAGGTGTTGTTAAAAGTTAATTTGTAGAATTTCTTTCCTATTTAATGTGTTTGAGCCATTCAGTTGTGTTGTGACAAGGTAGGGGTGGTATACAGAAGATAGCCCTATATGGTAAAAGACCAAGTCCATATTACGGCAAGAACAGTTCAAATAAGCAAAGAGAAACGACAGTCCATCATTATTTTAAGACACGAAGGTCAGTCAATCCGGAACATTTCAAGAACTTTGAACGTTTCTTCAAGTGCACTCGCAAAAACCATGAAGCGCTATGATGAAACTGGCTCTCATGAGGACCGCCACAGGAAAGGAAGACCCAGAGTTACCTCTGCTGCAGAGGATAAGTTCATTAGAGTTACCAGCCTCAGAAATTGCAGCCCAAATAAATGTTTCACAGAGTTCAAGTAACAGACACATCTCAACATCAACTGTTCAGAGGAGACTGCGTGAATCAGGCCTTTATGGTCGAACTGCTGCAAAGAAATCACTACTAAAGGACATCAATAAGAAGAAGAGACTTGATTGGGCCAAGAAACATGAGCAATGGACATTAGACCAGTGGAAATCTGTCCTTTGGTCTGATGAGTACAAATGTAAGAATTTTGGTTCCAACCGTCGTGTCGTTGTGAGACGCATAGTGAACAGAGGATCTGTTGGTTCCCACCATTGGTTCCCACCGTGAAGTATGGAGGAGGTGGTGTGATTTTGCTTTGCTGGTGACACTGTCAGTGATTTATTTTGAATTCAAGGCACACTTACCCAGCTTGGCAACCACAGCATTCTGCAGCGATACGCCATCTCATCTGGTTTGCGTTTAGTGGGACTATCATTTGTTTTGAGTGAAGGAAAAGCAGCCAACAAGTGCTCAGCAAAAGTGGGAACTCCTTCAAGAATGTTGGAAAAGCATTCCAGGTGAAGCTGGTTGAGAGAATGCCAAGAGTGTGCAAAGCTGTCATCAAGACCAAGGGTGGCTAGTAGGTGTGTCCAAACTTTTGACTGGTACTGTATATACAGTATATCTCCTGATAAAGTACTTGTTTAATGTTGATAGGTGTCTCTGCTCTTTGTGGTACTGTATATCTCCTGATAAAGTACTTGTTTAATGTTGATAGGTGTCACTGCTCTTTGTGGTACTGTATATCTCCTGATAAAGTACTTGTTTAATGTTGATAGGTGTCACTGCTATTTGTGGTACTGTATATACAGTATATCTCCTGATAAAGTACTTGTTTAATGTTGATAGGTGTCCCTGCTATTTGTGGTACTGTATATCTCCTGATAAAGTACTTTTTTAATGTTGATTGGTGTCCCTGCTATTTGTGGTACTGTATATCTCCTGATAAAGTACTTTTTTAAATGTTGATAGGTGTCCCTGCTATTTGTGGTACTGTACCTGGAACAGGATGACGAAGGCCAGTCTGGCAGCTAGAACGGCCCAGTAGGTTTTAGAGAACTGGTAGGCTTCAGCTGACCACGGAGGCTCTCTGTAGTCCTTATACCTGGGGGGTGGGGGGGGGGGGGGGTTACTAGAGGTCTTGGAAATGTTAGAGATCCTTCTAAGGCAGACAGCAGACGGACACACCCTCTATTCTCTACACCAGTTACTAGATAGAACACATTACTAACCAGACAGATACTAGGTAAAACACATGACTAACCAGACAGATACTAGATAGAACACATGACTAACCAGACAGTCACAGGTACTGAGGCAAAATTAGTTGAGAACCACTGGTCTAGGAGACAGAGCCATAATGGAGGAGGTCAGACTGTAGTCTAGGGGACAGAGCCATAATGGAGATGGTCAGACTGTAGTCTAGGGGACAGAGCCATAATGGAGGAGGTCAGACTGTAGTCTAGGGGACAGAGCCATAATGGAGGGGGTCAGACTGTAGTCTAGGGGACAGAGCCATAATGGAGGGGGTCAGACTGTAGTCTAGGAGACAGAGCCATAATGGAGGTGGTCAGACTGTAGTCTAGGGGACAGAGCCATAATGGAGGAGGTCAGACTGTAGTCTAGGGGACAGAGCCATAATGGAGGAGGTCAGACTGTAGTCTAGGAGACAGAGCCATAATGGAGGAGGTCAGACTGTAGTCTAGGGGACAGAGCCATAATGGAGGTGGTCAGACTGTAGTCTAGGGGACAGAGCCATAATGGAGGTGGTCAGACTGTAGTCTAGGGGAAAGAGCCATAATGGAGGTGGTCAGACTGTAGTCTAGGGGACAGAGCCATAATGGAGGTGGTTTGACTGTAGTCTAGGAGACAGAGCCATAATGGAGGTGGTCAGACTGTAGTCTAGGAGACAGAGCCATAATGGAGGTGGTCAGACTGTAGTCTAGGGGACAGAGCCATAATGGAGGTGGTCAGACTGTAGTCTAGGGGACAGAGCCATAATGGAGGTGGTTAGACTGTAGTCTAGGGGACAGAGCCATAATGGAGGTGGTCAGACTGTAGTCTAGGGGACAGAGCCATAATGGAGGTGGTCAGACTGTAGTCTAGGGGGCAGAGCCATAATGGAGGTGGTTAGACTGTAGTCTAGGGGACAGAGCCATAATGGAGGTGGTCAGACTGTAGTCTAGGGGACAGAGCCATAATGGAGGTGGTCAGACTGTAGTCTAGGGGACAGAGCCATAATGGAGGTGGTCAGACTGTAGTCTAGGAGACAGAGCCATAATGGAGGTGGTCAGACTGTAGTCTAGGAGACAGAGCCATAATGGAGGAGGTCAGACTGTAGTCTAGGAGACAGAGCCATAATGGAGGTGGTCAGACTGTAGTCTAGGAGACAGAGCCATAATGGAGGAGGTCAGACTGTAGTCTAGGGGACAGAGCCATAATGGAGGAGGTCAGACTGTAGTCTAGGAGACAGAGCCATAATGGAGAAGGTCAGACTGTAGTCTAGGGGACAGAGCCATAATGGAGGTGGTCAGACTGTAGTCTAGGGGAAAGAGCCATAATGGAGGTGGTCAGACTGTAGTCTAGGGGACAGAGCCATAATGGAGGTGGTCAGACTGTAGTCTAGGGGACAGAGCCATAATGGAGGTGGTTTGACTGTAGTCTAGGAGACAGAGCCATAATGGAGGTGGTCAGACTGTAGTCTAGGAGACAGAGCCATAATGGAGGTGGTCAGACTGTAGTCTAGGGGACAGAGCCATAATGGAGGTGGTCAGACTGTAGTCTAGGGGACAGAGCCATAATGGAGGTGGTTAGACTGTAGTCTAGGGGACAGAGCCATAATGGAGGTGGTCAGACTGTAGTCTAGGGGACAGAGCCATAATGGAGGTGGTCAGACTGTAGTCTAGGGGGCAGAGCCATAATGGAGGTGGTCAGACTGTAGTCTAGGGGACAAAGCCATAATGGAGGTGGTTAGACTGTAGTCTAGGGGACAGAGCCATAATGGAGGTGGTCAGACTGTAGTCTAGGGGACAGAGCCATAATGGAGGTGGTCAGACTGTAGTCTAGGGGACAGAGCCATAATGGAGGTGGTCAGACTGTAGTCTAGGGGACAGAGGCATAATGATGCCCCTCAGTACCCCTCTATCCAGACCATGGCTAGAGGACCATGTCTAGAGGGCCGTGGCTAGAGGACCATTGATAGAGGACCGTGGCTAGAGGACCATGGCTAAAGGACCATGGCTAGAGGGCCATGGCTAGAGGGCCGTGGCTAGAGGGCCGTGGCTAGAGAACCATGGATAGAGGACCGTGGCTAGAGGACCGTGGCTAGAGGACCGTGGCTAGAGGACCGTGGCTAGAGGGCCGTGGCTAGAGGGCCGTGGCTAGAGGGCCGTGGCTAGAGAACCGTGGATAGAGGACCGTGGCTAGAGGACCGTGGCTAGAGGACCGTGGCTAGAGGACCGTGGCTAGAGGACCGTGGCTAGAGGACCGTGGCTAGAGGGCCGTGGCTAGAGGGCCGTGGCTAGAGGGCCGTGGCTAGAGGGCCGTGGCTAGAGGGCCGTGGCTATAGAACCGTGGCTAGAGGACCGTGGCTAGAGGACCGTGGCTAGAGGACCGTGGCTAGAGGACCGTGGCTAGAGGACCGTGGCTAGAGGACCGTGGCTAGAGGACCGCGGCTAGAGAACCGCGGCTAGAGGACCGCGGCTAGAGGACCGCGGCTAGAGGACCGCGGCTAGAGGACCGCGGCTAGAGGACCGCGGCTAGAGGACCGTGGCTAGAGGACCGTGGCTAGAGGACCGTGGCTAGAGGACCGTGGCTAGAGGACCGTGGCTAGAGGACCGTGGCTAGAGGACCGTGGCTATGGAACCGTGGCTAGAGGACCGTGGCTAGAGGACCGTGGCTAGAGGACCGTGGCTAGAGGACCGTGGCTAAAGGACCGTGGCTAGAGGACCGTGGCTAGAGGACCGTGGCTAGAGGACCGTGGCTAAAAATCCATGGCTAGAGGACCGTGGCTAGAGGACCGTGGCTAGAGGACCGTGGCTAGAGGACCGTGGCTAGAGGACCGTGGCTAGAGAACCGTGGCTAGAGAACCGTGGCTAGAGGACCGTGGCTAGAGGACCATGGCTAGAGGACCGTGGCTAGAGGACCGTGGCTAGAGGACCGTGGCTAGAGGACCGTGGCTAGAGGACCGTGGCTAGAGAACCGTGGCTAGAGAACCGTGGCTAGAGAACCATGGCTAGAGGACCGTGGCTGGAGGACCGTGGCTAGAGGACCGTGGCTGGAGGACCATAAAGCACAATAACAGCCCGTTAATTTTTCTATTAGAAACTTGGTTTCTACTATGAAACAACTAGAGTCGCTAGAGGTACTACGATACTACGGCTGGTCAGACAGACGGGTACTACGATACTACGGCTGGTCAGACAGACGGGTACTACGATACTACGGCTGGTCAGACAGACGGGTACTACGATACTACGGCTGGTCAGACAGACGGGTACTACGATACTACGGCTGGTCAGACAGACGGGTACTACGATACTACGGCTGGTCAGACAGACGGGTACTACGATACTACGGCTGGTCAGACAGACGGGTACTACGATACTACGGCTGGTCAGACAGACGGGTACTACGATACTACGGCTGGTCAGACAGACGGGTACTACGATACTACGGCTGGTCAGACAGACGGGTACTACGATACTACGGCTGGTCAGACAGACGGGTACTACGGCTTGTCAGACAGACGGGTACTACGGCTTGTCAGACAGACGGGTACTACGGCTGGTCAGACAGACGGGTACTACGGCTGGTCAGACAGACGGGTACTACGGCTGGTCAGACAGACGGGTACTACGGCTGGTCAGACAGACGGGTACTACGGCTGGTCAGACAGACGGGTACTACGGCTGGTCAGACAGACGGGTACTACGGCTGGTCAGACAGACGGGTACTACGGCTGGTCAGACAGACGGGTACTACGATACTACGGCTGGTCAGACAGACGGGTACTACGATACTACGGCTGGTCAGACAGACGGGTACTACGATACTACGGCTGGTCAGACAGACGGGTACTACGATACTACGGCTGGTCAGACAGACGGGTACTACGATACTACGGCTGGTCAGACAGACGGGTACTACGATACTACGGCTGGTCAGACAGACGGGTACTACGATACTACGGCTGGTCAGACAGACGGGTACTACGATACTACGGCTGGTCAGACAGACGGGTACTACGGCTTGTCAGACAGACGGGTACTACGGCTTGTCAGACAGACGGGTACTACGGCTTGTCAGACAGACGGGTACTACGGCTTGTCAGACAGACGGGTACTACGGCTGGTCAGACAGACGGGTACTACGGCTGGTCAGACAGACGGGTACTACGGCTGGTCAGACAGACGGGTACTACGGCTGGTCAGACAGACGGGTACTACGATACTACGGCTGGTCAGACAGACGGGTACTACGATACTACGGCTGGTCAGACAGACGGGTACTACGATACTACGGCTGGTCAGACAGACGGGTACTACGATACTACGGCTGGTCAGACAGACGGGTACTACGATACTACGGCTGGTCAGACAGACGGGTACTACGATACTACGGCTGGTCAGACAGACGGGTACTACGATACTACGGCTGGTCAGACAGACGGGTACTACGATACTACGGCTGGTCAGACAGACGGGTACTACGTTACTACGGCTGGTCAGACAGACGGGTACTACGATACTACGGCTGGTCAGACAGACGGGTACTACGATACTACGGCTGGTCAGACAGACGGGTACTACGTTACTACGGCTGGTCAGACAGACGGGTACTACGATACTACGGCTGGTCAGACAGACGGGTACTACGATACTACGGCTGGTCAGACAGACGGGTACTACGATACTACGGCTGGTCAGACAGACGGGTACTACGATACTACGGCTGGTCAGACAGACGGGTACTACGATACTACGGCTGGTCAGACAGACGGGTACTACGATACTACGGCTGGTCAGACAGACGGGTACTACGATACTACGGCTGGTCAGACAGACGGGTACTACGATACTACGGCTGGTCAGACAGACGGGTACTACGATACTACGGCTGGTCAGACAGACGGGTACTACGATACTACGGCTGGTCAGACAGACGGGTACTACGATACTACGGCTGGTCAGACAGACGGGTACTACGATACTACGGCTGGTCAGACAGACGGGTACTACGATACTACGGCTGGTCAGACAGACGGGTACTACGATACTACGGCTGGTCAGACAGACGGGTACTACGATACTACGGCTGGTCAGACAGACGGGTACTACGATACTACGGCTGGTCAGACAGACGGGTACTACGATACTACGGCTGGTCAGACAGACGGGTACTACGTTACTACGGCTGGTCAGACAGACGGGTACTACGATACTACGGCTGGTCAGACAGACGGGTACTACGATACTACGGCTGGTCAGACAGACGGGTACTACGATACTACGGCTGGTCAGACAGACGGGTACTACGATACTACGGCTGGTCAGACAGACGGGTACTACGATACTACGGCTGGTCAGACAGACGGGTACTACGATACTACGGCTGGTCAGACAGACGGGTACTACGATACTACGGCTGGTCAGACAGACGGGTACTACGATACTACGGCTGGTCAGACAGACGGGTACTACGATACTACGGCTGGTCAGACAGACGGGTACTACGATACTACGGCTGGTCAGACAGACGGGTACTACGATACTACGGCTGGTCAGACAGACGGGTACTACGTTACTACGGCTGGTCAGACAGACGGGTACTACGATACTACGGCTGGTCAGACAGACGGGTACTACGATACTACGGCTGGTCAGACAGACGGGTACTACGATACTACGGCTGGTCAGACAGACGGGTACTACGATACTACGGCTGGTCAGACAGACGGGTACTACGATACTACGGCTGGTCAGACAGACGGGTACTACGATACTACGGCTGGTCAGACAGACGGGTACTACGATACTACGGCTGGTCAGACAGACGGGTACTACGATACTACGGCTGGTCAGACAGACGGGTACTACGATACTACGGCTGGTCAGACAGACGGGTACTACGGTACTACGGCTGGTCAGACAGACGGGTACTACGATACTACGGCTGGTCAGACAGACGGGTACTACGATACTACGGCTGGTCAGACAGACGGGTACTACGCTACTACGGCTGGTCAGACAGACGGGTACTACGATACTACGGCTGGTCAGACAGACGGGTACTACGATACTACGGCTGGTCAGACAGACGGGTACTACGATACTACGGCTGGTCAGACAGACGGGTACTACGCTACTACGGCTGGTCAGACAGACGGGTACTACGTTACTACGGCTGGTCAGACAGACAGATGAAAACACAGAAACTATTTTAACTGACTTCTTTCAGAGTGGACATCGAAGCCGAGTTGAATTTCCTCTAAACGTTTGATTGGCTGTATTAAATTAGGAAAACATCAGAGAGACAGACTGGTCCTGGTGTATGGCCATATACAGGCATGGAGCAGGAATGTGTGAGACTGGCTCCGATTCACCCAGCCACCCTACACTCTATCTGCCCTCAGGCCCCTGCCTCTCCCTGGGAGCCCCCCACCCCCCCAGCCACCCTACCCTCTATCTTCCCTCAGGCCCCTGCCTCTCCCTGGGAGCTCCCCACCCCACCCCCCCCACCCACCCAGCCACCCTACCCTCTATCTGCCCACAGGCCCCTGCCTCTCCCTGGGAGCCCCCCACCCCCCCAACCACCCTACCCTCTATCTGCCCTCAGGCCCCTGCCTCTCCCTGGGAGCTCCCCACCCCACCAGCCACCCTACATTCTATCTGCCCTCAGGCCCCTGCCTCTCCCTGGGAGCTCCCCCCCCCACCCTACACTCTATCTGCCCTCAGGCCCCTGCCTCTCCCTGGGAGCTCTCCCCTCCCCCCCCCCACACACACAGAGATCTGACTCCCTGAAAAAGACATCACCTCAATGCTCCTCTGGCTGCCTCCATGTTTGGTTATCACAATACTGACCATGTCAAAAATAGAACAGACACACATTCATTCAATAACACAGTGATATATTTGTTGTTATTTTGGCTCTGTACTCCAGCACTTTGGATTTTAAATGATACAATTACTATGAGGTTAAAGTGTTGATATCAAGCTTTAATTTGAGGGTATTTTCATCCATATCGGGTGAATCGTTTAGAAATTACAGCACTTTTTAGTCCCCCCCCCCTTTTTAGAGGATCAAAAATCTTTGGACAAATTCACTTATATTTGTGTTACTCAAAAGTTTAGCATTTGGTTCCATATTCATAGCAAGCGATGAGTAATGGAGCCGGAGGAGATGGCTGCCGTTTTACGATCTCCTAACCAACTGTGCTATCCTGCGTGTTTCTTGCGTAATTTGTAACTTAATTTGAACATAATGTTTCTGCCACCGTGTCTTATGACTGAAAAGAGCTTCTAGAAACCAGGACAGCGATAACTCGCCCCGTACTGGAGGAAAACGTTTTCTTTAACGAGTCGGACGGGAAGGATTTACTCCAGACACCCGACGAGGCCCTCATCCCCGTCATTCGCAGGAGAAAGAGACGGAGATATCGGGGACGAAGGTCTGGGTGCCTTGTAAGGATCCGACGGGCGAGCGGGTAATCTCCCTTTACCATCGGTCCTATTAGCCAACGTACAGTCAATGGAAAATAAAATAGACGAACTACGATCACGGGACATTAAAAACTGTAATATCTTATGTTTCACCGAGTCGTGGCTGAATAACGACATGGATAACATACAGCTGGCGGGTTTTACACTGTATCAGCAGGATAGAACAGCAGCCTCTGGTAAGACACGGGGCGGAGGTCTATGTATATTTGTAAACAACAGCTGATTGGTAAACAACAGCTGTAAACAACAGCACGATGTCTAAGGAAGTCTCGAGGTTTTGCTCGCCTGAGGTAGAGGATCTCATGATAAGCTGTAGACCACACTATTTACCAAGAGAGTGTATCTATATTCTTTGTAGCTGTCTATTTACCACCACAGGTTAGCATGGTTAGCATGTCTTGGAGGTATGATATAAAATGCTAACCTCCCCTGTTATTGTAATGGTGAGAGGTTAGCATGTCTTGGGGGTATGATATAAAATGCTAACCTCCCCTGTTATTGTAATGGTGAGAGATTAGCATGTCTTGGGGGTGTGATATAAAATGCTAACCTCCCCTGTTATTGTAATGGTGAGAGGTTAGCATGTCTTGGGGGTATGATATAAAATGCTAACCTACCCTGTTATTGTTATGGTGAGGGGTTTGCATGTCTTGGGGGTATGATATAAAATGCTAACCTCCCCTGTTATTGTAATGGTGAGAGGTTAGCATGTCTTGGGGGTTGATTTAAAATGCTAAACTCCCCTGTTATTGTAATGGTGAGAGGTTAGCATGTCTTGGGGGTATGATATAAAATGCTAACCTCCCCTGTTATTGTTATGGTGAGAGGTTAGCATGTCTTGGGAGTATGCTATAAAATGCTAACCTCCCCTGTTATTGTAATGGTGAGAGGTTAGCATGTCTTGGGGGTATGATATAAAATAATAACCTCCCCTGTTATTGTAATGGTGAGAGGTTAGCATGTCTTGGGGGTATGCTATAAAATGCTAACCTCCCCTGTTATTGTAATGGTGAGAGGTTAGCATGTCTTGGGGGTATGATATAAAATAATAACCTCCCCTGTTATTGTAATGGTGAGAGGTTAGCATGTCTTGGGGGTATGATATAAAATAATAACCTCCCCTGTTTTTGTAATGGTGAGAGGTTAGCATGTCTTGGGGGTATGATATAAAATGCTAACCTCCCCTGTTATTGTAATGGTGAGAGGTTAGCATGTCTTGGGGGTATGATATAAAATGCTAACCTCCCCTGTTATTGTAATGGTGAGGGGTTAGCATGTCTTGGGGGTATGATATAAAATGCTATCCTCCCCTGTTATTGTAATGGTGAGAGATTAGCATGTCTTGGGGGTATGATATAAAATGCTAACCTCCCCTGTTATTGTTATGGTGAGAGGTTAGCATGTCTTGGGGGTATGATATAAAATGCTAACCTCCCCTGTTATTGTAATGGTGAGAGGTTAGCATGTCTTGGGGGTATGATATAAAATGCTAACCTCCCCTGTTATTGTAATGGTGAGAGGTTAGCATGTCTTGGGGGTATGATATAAAATGCTAATCTCCCCTGTTATTGTAATGGTGAGAGGTTAGCATGTCTTGGGGGTATGATATAAAATGCTAACCTCCCCTGTTATTGTTATGGTGAGAGGTTAGCATGTCTTGGGGGTATGATATAAAATGCTAACCTCCCCTGTTATTGTTATGGTGAGAGGTTAGCATGTCTTGGGAGTATGCTATAAAATGCTAACCTCCCCTGTTATTGTAATGGTGAGAGGTTAGCATGTCTTGGGGGTATGATATAAAATGCTAACCTCCCCTGTTATTGTAATGGTGAGAGGTTAGCATGTCTTGGGGGTATGATATAAAATGCTAACCTCCCCTGTTATTGTAATGGTGAGAGGTTAGCATGTCTTGGGGGTATGCTATAAAATAATAACCTCCCCTGTTATTGTAATGGTGAGAGGTTAGCATGTCTTGGGGGTATGCTATAAAATAATAACCTCCCCTGTTATTGTAATGGTGAGAGGTTAGCATGTCTTGGGGGTATGATATAAAATGCTAACCTCCCCTGTTATTGTAATGGTGAGAGGTTAGCATGTCTTGGGGGTGTGATATAAAATGCTAACCTCCCCTGTTATTGTAATGGTGAGAGGTTAGCATGTCTTGGGGGTATGATATAAAATGCTAACCTCCCCTGTTATTGTTATGGTGAGAGGTTAGCATGTCTTGGGAGTATGCTATAAAATGCTAACCTCCCCTGTTATTGTTATGGTGAGGGGTTTGCATGTCTTGGGGGTATGATATAAAATGCTAACCTACCCTGTTATTGTAATGGTGAGAGGTTAGCATGTCTTGGGGGTAGAAGTGTTTAGAAACATATTCTATTCTTATTTACAATAGAAGTGACTCCAAAATGACACAATACATTATTTACCGTTCATTTCTATTGGGCACAAAATAATCTGGAACACAACCAAAGCAAACAACAAATGAATCCAACAAGTTTGTTAAGTCACAAGCTTGATGTAAACACTGCGTGCTATGGGAATATGGGACTGAATACAAAACGGCTGACTACTTTAACACACATTAGTGAATGTGTCCTAATACTTTGTCTGTCATTTCTAAAACGGGTTCCCCTGATCAAATCAAATCAAATGTATTTATAAAGCCCTTCGTACATCAGCTGATATCTCAAAGTGCTGTACAGAAACCCAGCCTAAAACCCCAAACAGCAAGCAGTGCAGGTGTAGAAGCACGGTGGCTAGGAAAAACTCCCTAGAAAGGCCATGTGATGTGGATGAAAATACCCTCAAATTAAATCTGACAGTCTGCTCTTTAACCTCATAGTAATTGTATCATTTCAAATCCAAAGTTCTGGAGACCCCTGTCTATCACTACTGTTGGAGACCCCTGTCTATCACTGTTGGAGACCCCTGTCTATCACTGTTGGAGACCCCTGTCTATCACTGTTGGAGACCCCTGTCTATCACTGTTGGAGACCCCTGTCTATCAATACTGTTGGAGACCCCTGTCTATCAATACTGTTGGAGACCCCTGTCTATCAATACTGTTGGAGACCCCTGTCTATCACTGTCTCAATACTGTTGGAGACCCCTGTCTATCAATACTGTTGGAGACCCCTGTCTATCACTGTCTCAATACTGTTGGAGACCCCTGTCTATCACTGTCTCAATACTGTTGGAGACCCCTGTCTATCAATACTGTTGGAGACCCCTGTCTATCAATACTGTTGGAGACCCCTGTCTATCACTGTCTCAATACTGTTGGAGACCCCTGTCTATCAATACTGTTGGAGACCCCTGTCTATCACTGTCTCAATACTGTTGGAGACCCCTGTCTATCAATACTGTTGGAGACCCCTGTCTATCACTGTTGGAGACCCCTGTCTATCAATACTGTTGGAGACCCCTGTCTATCAATACTGTTGGAGACTACTGTCTATCAATACTGTTGGAGACCCCTGTCTATCACTGTCTCAATACTGTTGGAGACCCCTGTCTATCACTGTTGGAGACCCCTGTCTATCACTGTCTCAATACTGTTGGAGACCCCTGTCTATCACTGTCCCAATACTGTTGGAGACCCCTGTCTATCACTGTCCCAATACTGTTGGAGACCCCTGTCTATCACTGTCTATCAATACTGTTGGAGACCCCTGTCTATCACTGTTGGAGACCCCTGTCTATCACTGTTGGAGACCCCTGTCTATCACTGTCTCAATACTGTTGGAGACCCCTGTCTATCACTGCCTCAATACTGTTGGAGACCCCTGTCTATCAATACTGTTGGAGACCAATGTCTATCACTGTCCCAATACTGTTGGAGACCCCTGTCTATCAATACTGTTGGAGACCCTTGTCTATCACTGTCCCAATACTGTTGGAGACCCCTGTCTATCACTGTCCCAATACTGTTGGAGACCCCTGTCTATCAATACTGTTGGAGACCCCTGTCTATCACTGTCTATCAATACTGTTGGAGACCCCTGTCTATCACTGTTGGAGACCCCTGTCTATCACTGTTGGAGACCCCTGTCTATCACTGCCTCAATACTGTTGGAGACCCCTGTCTATCACTGTTGGAGACCCGTGTCTATCACTGTTGGAGACCCCTGTCTATCACTGTCTCAATACTGTTGGAGACCCTTGTCTATCACTACTGTTGGAGACCCCTGTCTATCACTGCCTCAATACTGTTGGAGACCCCTGTCTATCACTGTTGGAGACCCCTGTCTATCACTGCCTCAATACTGTTGGAGACCCCTGTCTATCACTGTTGGAGACCCCTGTCTATCACTGTTGGAGACCCCTGTCTATCACTGTCTCAATACTGTTGGAGACCCCTGTCTATCACTGCCTCAATACTGTTGGAGACCCCTGTCTATCACTGTTGGAGACCCCTGTCTATCAATACTGTTGGAGACCCCTGTCTATCAATACTGTTGGAGACCCCTGTCTATCAATACTGTTGGAGACCCCTGTCTATCACTGTCTCAATACTGTTGGAGACCCCTGTCTATCAATACTGTTGGAGACCCCTGTCTATCACTGTCTCAATACTGTTGGAGACCCCTGTCTATCACTGTCCCAATACTGTTGGAGACCCCTGTCTATCACTGTCTCAATACTGTTGGAGACCCCTGTCTATCACTGTTGGAGACCCCTGTCTATCAATACTGTTGGAGACCCCTGTCTATCAATACTGTTGGAGACCCCTGTCTATCAATACTGTTGGAGACCCCTGTCTATCAATACTGTTGGAGACCCCTGTCTATCACTGTCTCAATACTGTTGGAGACCCCTGTCTATCACTGTCCCAATACTGTTGGAGACCCCTGTCTATCAATACTGTTGGAGACCCCTGTCTATCACTGTTGGAGACCCCTGTCTATCAATACTGTTGGAGACCCCTGTCTATCAATACTGTTGGAGACCCCTGTCTATCACTGTCCCAATACTGTTGGAGACCCCTGTCTATCACTACTGTTGGATACCCCTGTCTATCAATACTGTTGGAGACCCCTGTCTATCACTGTCTCAATACTGTTGGAGACCCCTGTCTATCACTGTTGGAGACCCCTGTCTATCAATACTGTTGGAGACCCCTGTCTATCAATACTGTTGGAGACCCCTGTCTATCAATACTGTTGGAGACCCCTGTCTATCAATACTGTTGGAGACCCCTGTCTATCAATACTGTTGGAGACCCCTGTCTATCAATACTGTTGGAGACCCCTGTCTATCACTGTCTCAATACTGTTGGAGACCCCTGTCTATCAATACTGTTGGAGACCCCTGTCTATCACTGTCTCAATACTGTTGGAGACCCCTGTCTATCAATACTGTTGGAGACCCCTGTCTATCACTGTCTCAATACTGTTGGAGACCCCTGTCTATCAATACTGTTGGAGACCCCTGTCTATCACTGTCTCAATACTGTTGGAGACCCCTGTCTATCAATACTGTTGGAGACCCCTGTCTATCAATACTGTTGGAGACCCCTGTCTATCAATACTGTTGGAGACCCCTGTCTATCACTGTCTCAATACTGTTGGAGACCCCTGTCTATCACTGTTGGAGACCCCTGTCTATCACTGTTGGAGACCCCTGTCTATCACTGTCTCAATACTGTTGGAGACCCCTGTCTATCACTGTCTCAATACTGTTGGAGACCCCTGTCTATCCTCTAGATGAGTGTGTGACAGTACCAGAGGAAGTTGGACTGATTTCCACTAGTATCTCTGGGGAACGGAGTTGAAATCTGCAACAAAACAAGGGTCAGCCCATTCCCACCCCTCCCTCCCTCACACACACACACACATGCACACACACATGCACACACACATGCACACACACACACACACGCACACACACACATGCACACACACATGCACACACACATGCACACACACACACAGCCAATTTTCAAGTGAGCCCCTTTGCCAGAAAACGTGGTCCACGCCTGATATCATTCCCCCCCTGATAAAGCCCCCAGCTTCTCTAGTTCCCCAGCCCAGTATGTTGAAGCAGAACCACAGTATGTGGCCCTGTGTGGCACGTTGCTCCAGGGCTGAGGGTTTGATTCCTGCTGTGTGGCTGGTAGAGCGTGTTGCTCCAGGGCTGAGGGTTTGATTCCTGCTGTGTGGCTGGTAGAGCATGTTGCTCCAGGGCTGAGGGTTTGATTCCTGCTGTGTGGCTGGTAGAGCGTGTTGTTCCAGGGCTGAGGGTTTGATTCCTGCTGTGTGGCTGGTAGAGCGTGTTGCTCCAGGGCTGAGGGTTTGATTCCTGCTGTGTGGCTGGTAGAGCATGTTGCTCCAGGGCTGAGGGTTTGATTCCTGCTGTGTGGCTGGTAGAGCGTGTTGTTCCAGGGCTGAGGGTTTGATTCCTGCTGTGTGGCTGGTAGAGCGTGTTGCTCCAGGGCTGAGGGTTTGATTCCTGCTGTGTGGCTGGTAGAGCGTGTTGCTCCAGGGCTGAGGGTTTGATTCCTGCTGTGTGGCTGGTAGAGCGTGTTGTTCCAGGGCTGAGGGTTTGATTCCTGCTGTGTGGCTGGTAGAGCGTGTTGTTCCAGGGCTGAGGGTTTGATTCCTGCTGTGTGGCTGGTAGAGCGTGTTGTTCCAGGGCTGAGGGTTTGATTCCTGCTGTGTGGCTGGTAGAGCGTGTTGCTCCAGGGCTGAGGGTTTGATTCCTGCTGTGTGGCTGGTAGAACGTGTTGCTCCAGGTCTGAGGGTTTGATTCCTGCTGTGTGGCTGGTAGAACGTGTTGCTCCAGGGCTGAGGGTTTGATTCCTGCTATGTGGCTGGTAGAGCGTGTTGTTCCAGGGCTGAGGGTTTGATTCCTGCTATGTGGCTGGTAGAGCATGTTGCTCCAGGGCTGAGGGTTTGATTCCTGCTGTGTGGCTGGTAGAGCGTGTTGCTCCAGGGCTGAGGGTTTGATTCCTGCTGTGTGGCTGGTAGAGCGTGTTGTTCCAGGGCTGAGGGTTTGATTCCTGCTGTGTGGCTGGTAGAGCGTGTTGTTCCAGGGCTGAGGGTTTGATTCCTGCTGTGTGGCTGGTAGAGCGTGTTGCTCCAGGGCTGAGGGTTGGATTCCTGCTGGGTGGCTGGCAGAGCGTGTTGTTCCAGGGCTGAGGGTTTGATTCCTGCTGTCTGGCTGGTAGAGCGTGTTGTTCCAGGGCTGAGGGTTTGATTCCTGCTGTGTGGCTGGTAGAGCGTGTTGCTCCAGGGCTGAGGGTTTGATTCCTGCTGGGGCCACCCATACCAAAATGTATGTCTGCACTACTTAAAGTCGCTTTGGATAAAAGTGTCTGCTAAATGGCAGAGGGTGAACAGACATAAGATTTAAGTGCCTTTGAACGGGGTATGGTAGTAGGTGCCAGGCGAACCGGTTTGTGTCAAGAACTGCAACGCTGCTGGGTTTCTCACAGTCAACCGTTTCCCGTGTGTATCAAGACTGGTCCACCACCCAAAGGACATCCAGCCAACTTGACACAACTGTGGGAAGCATTGGAGTCAACATGGGCCAGCTTCCCTGTGGAACGCTCTTGACACAACTGTGGGAAGCATTGTAGTCAACATGGACCAGCTTCCCTGTGGAGTCAACATGGACCAGCTTCCCTGTGGAGTCAACATGGGCCAGCTTCCCTGTGGAGTCAACATGGGCCAGCTTCCCTGCGGAGTCAACATGGGCCAGCTTCCCTGCGGAGTCAACATGGGCCAGCTTCCCTGCGGAGTCAACATGGGCCAGCTTCCCTGCGGAGTCAACATGGGCCAGCTTCCCTGTGGAGTCAACATGGGCCAGCTTCCCTGTGGAGTCAACATGGGCCAGCTTCCCTGTGGAGTCAACATGGGCCAGCTTCCCTGTGTAACGCGTGGCATCTCTCCCTCCATCTGCCCTGTCCCCACCCGGCCCACCCCCCCAGGAAGATGGTATCTCTCCCTGCACCCCTGTCCCCACCCGGCCCCCCCCCCCCCCCAGGAAGATGGTATCTCTCCCTGCACCCCTGTCCCCCCCCCCCCCCCCCCCCCCCCCAGGAAGATGGTATCTCTCCCTCCATCTGCCCTGTCCCCACCCGGCCCCCCCAGGAAGATGGTATCTCTCCCTCCATCTGCACTGTCCCCAACCGGCCCACCCCCCAGGAAGATGGCATCTCTTCCTCCATCTGCCCTGTCCCCACCCGGCCCCCCCCCAGGAAGATGGTATCTCTCCCTCCACCCGTCCCCACCCGGCCCACCCCCCAGGAAGATGGCATCTCTTCCTCCATCTGCCCTGTCCCCACCCGGCCCCCCCCCCAGGAAGATGGCATCTCTTCCTCCATCTGCCCTGTCCCCACCCGGCCCCCCCCCCAGGAAGATGGCATCTCTTCCTCCATCTGCCCTGTCCCCCCCCCCCCCCCCCCCCAGGAAGATGGTATCTCTCCCTCCACCCACCCCTGTCCCCACCCGGCCCCCCCCCCAGGAAGATGGTATCTCTTCCTCCACCTGCCTTGTCCCCACCCCCCCCCCCCCCCCAGGAAGATGGTATCTCTCCCTCCATCTGCCCTGTCCCCACCCCCCCACCCCCCAGGAAGATGGTATCTCTCCCTCCATCTGCCCTGTCCCCAACCGGCCCACCCCCCAGGAAGATGGTATCTCTCCCTCCCTCCACCCCTGTCCCCACCCGGCCCACCCCCCCCCCAGGAAGATGGTATCTCTCCCTCCCTCCACCCCTGTCCCCACCCGGCCCACCCCCCAGGAAGATGGTATCTCTCCCTCCACCCCTGTCCCCACCCGGCCCACCCCCCAGGAAGATGGTATCTCTCCCTCCACCCCTGTCCCCACCCCCCCACCCCCCAGGAAGATGGTATCCCTCCCTCCACCCCTGTCCCCACCCGGCCCACCCCCCCCCAGGAAGATGGTATCTCTCCCTCCCTCCACCCCTGTCCCCACCCGGCCCACCCCCCAGGAAGATGGTATCTCTCCCTCCCTCCACCCCTGTCCCCACCCGGCCCACCCCCCCAGGAAGACAATGATCTGTCCTTACTGAATAGTCTCTCTTTCTTTCATAAAACGTTTCATTCATGACACAAATATAGTGTTTTCTGGGAATGGCTCATTAGTCATGCTTTAACACTGGAGGGACATTCCTGTAGTCTTAAAGTGGAGTTTTAAACAGACTGTCTCTACAGTGCTGTTACGTAACAGAATCCCCAACAGACCTGCCAGATCGAGATGTTTCTGCTTAGAGACCTGCAGGGTCGAGATGTCTCTGCTTAGAGACCTGCAGGGTCGAGATGTTTCTGCTTATAGACATGCAGTGTTCCACTAGGACAGACAGTAACACCCTCTGTGTTGGTTAGAAGGATGTAAACACCAACAGATGTAGCAGGAGAGAGAGAGAGAGGGGTAGCAGGAGAGAGAGAGAGAGGTAGCAGGAGAGAGAGAGAGAGAGGTAGCAGGAGAGAGAGAGAGGGGTAGCAGGAGAGAGAGAGAGAGGTAGCAGGAGAGAGAGAGAGAGAGGTAAGCAGAGAGAGAAAGGGAGAAGGAAAGAGAGAACGAGAGAGGGAGGTAAGCAGAGAGAGGGAGAGAGAAGGAAAGAGAGAACGAGAGAGAGGGGTAAGCAGGAGAGAGAGAGAGGGGTAGCAGGAGAGAGAGAGAGGGGTAGCAGGAGAGAGAGAGAGGGGTAAGCAGGAGAGAGAGAGGTAGCAGGAGAGAGAGAGGTAGCAGGAGAGAGAGAGGTATCAGGAGAGAGAGAGGTATCAGGAGAGAGAGAGGGGTAGCAGGAGAGAGAGAGGGGTAGCAGGAGAGAGAGAGGTATCAGGAGAGAGAGAGAGGTAGCAGGAGAGAGAGAGGTAGCAGGAGAGAGAGAGGTATCAGGAGAGAGAGAGGTATCAGGAGAGAGAGAGGGGTAGCAGGAGAGAGAGAGGTATCAGGAGAGAGAGAGAGGTAGCAGGAGAGAGAGAGGTATCAGGGGAGAGAGAGAGGTATCAGGAGAGAGAGAGAGGTATCAGGAGAGAGAGAGAGGTATCAGGAGAGAGAGAGAGGTAGCAGGAGAGAGAGAGGGGTAGCAGGAGAGAGAGAGGGGTAGCAGGAGAGAGAGAGGTAGCAGGAGAGAGAGAGGTAGCAGGAGAGAGAGAGGTAGCAGGAGAGAGAGAGGTAGCAGGAGAGAGAGAGGTAGCAGGAGAGAGAGAGGGGTAGCAGGAGAGAGAGAGGGGTAGCAGGAGAGAGAGAGGGGTAGCAGGAGAGAGAGAGGGGTAGCAGGAGAGAGAGAGGGGTAGCAGGAGAGAGAGAGGTAGCAGGAGAGAGAGAGGGGTAGCAGGAGAGAGAGGTAGCAGGAGAGAGAGGTAGCAGGAGAGAGAGAGGTAGCAGGAGAGAGAGAGGGGTAGCAGGAGAGAGAGAGGGGTAGCAGGAGAGAGAGAGGGGTAGCAGGAGAGAGAGAGGGGTAGCAGGAGAGAGAGAGGGGTAGCAGGAGAGAGAGAGGGGTAGCAGGAGAGAGAGAGGGGTAGCAGGAGAGAGAGAGGGGTAGCAGGAGAGAGAGAGGGGTAGCAGGAGAGAGAGAGGGGTAGCAGGAGAGAGAGAGGGGTATCAGGAGAGAGAGAGGTATCAGGAGAGAGAGAGAGGTATCAGGAGAGAGAGAGGGGTAGCAGGAGAGAGAGAGGGGTAGCAGGAGAGAGAGAGGGGTAGCAGGAGAGAGAGAGGTAGCAGGAGAGAGAGGTAGCACGAGAGAGAGGTAGCAGGAGAGAGAGAGGTAGCAGGAGAGAGAGAGGTAGCAGGAGAGAGAGGTAGCAGGAGAGAGAGAGGTAGCAGGAGTGAGAGAGGTAGCAGAAGAGAGGGGTAGCAGGAGAGAGAGAGGGGTAGCAGGAGAGAGAGAGGGGTAGCAGGAGAGAGAGAGGGGTAGCAGGAGAGAGAGGTAGCAGGAGAGAGATGTAACAGAAGAGAGAGAGAGAGGTAGCAGGAGAGAGATGTAGCAGGAGAGAGAGAGGTAGCAGGAGAGAGAGGGGTAGAAGGAGAGAGAGGGGTAGCAGGAGAGAGAGAGGTAGCAGGAGAGAGAGGTAGCAGGAGAGAGAGGTAGCAGGAGAGAGAGGTAGCAGGAGAGAGAGAGGTATCAGGAGAGAGAGATAGCAGGAGAGAGAGAGGTACCAGCCACTCTTTAAAGAGAGGTACCAGCCACTCCAGCCACTATTAAATATCACCTGGGCCAGCCACTCTTTAAATATCACCTGGGCCAGCCACTCTTTAAACATCACCTGGGCCAGCCACTCTTTAAACATCACCTGGGCCAGCCACTCTTTAAATATCACCTGGGCCAGCCACTCTTTAAACATCACCTGGGCCAGCCACTCTTTAAACATCACCTGGGCCAGCCACTCTTTAAATATCACCTGGGCCAGCCACTCTTTAAATATCACCTGGGCCAGCCACTCTTTAAACATCACCTGGGCCAGCCACTCTTTAAACATCACCTGGGCCAGCCACTCTTTAAAGAGAGGTACCAGCCACTCCAGCCACTCTTTAAACATCACCTGGGCCAGCCACTCTTTAAACATCACCTGGGCCAGCCACTCTTTAAATATCACCTGGGCCAGCCACTCTTTAAACATCACCTGGGCCAGCCACTCTTTAAATATCACCTGGGCCAGCCACTCTTTAAATATCACCTGGGCCAGCCACTCTTTAAACATCACCTGGGCCAGCCACTCTTTAAAACATCACCTGGGCCAGCCACTCTTTAAACATCACCTGGGCCAGCCACTCTTTAAACATCACCTGGGCCAGCCACTCTTTAAATATCACCTGGGCCAGCCACTATTAAATATCACCTGGGCCAGCCACTCTTAAATAGCACAGGTAAAACACATATTGACTAACGTGGTGACACCAATCGGTGCACCTACCGTACTAACGAGGTGACACCAATCGGTGCGCCCACCGTACTAACGAGGTGACACCAATCGGTGTGCCCACCGTACTGACGTGCTAACGTCCAACCTCGAAAAATACATGGAAAAACCCAAACCTCTAACAATCCTCTGACTACCAGCGCTCCTAAACAGATCAATGAAAAGAGAGACAACGGAGTGTCTGTGGTACTAACCTGCAGACGGTGGTCTCCGGGAGGTTTGAGGAGGTGGGGGCGTTGCCGGGTCTGAAGTTGGACACGTTGAAGTGAGACAGGGTGTGGTACTAACCTGCAGACGATGGTCTCCGGGAGGTTTGAGGAGGTGGGGGCGTTGCCGGGTCTGAAGCTGGACACGTTGAAGTGAGACAGGGTGTGGTCTATGAAGCCGTGCATGGTGCCTGTCTGACTGTACATGTACTGGTACACCAGCCTGGGAATGAAGTCTGAGGTGAACGAGATCACAAACGCCTGGCAGGGAGAGAGAGCACATTAAAGGGAGACGCTGAGATTGACATTTAGGAGCTTTTTCTACTCACCCAGAACCAGACGAACTCATGGATACCATTTTTATGTCTCAGCATGATCGCAAAGTTGTGTCTGTCTCAATGGCACTCAGACGCCACAATGAGACAGACTCAACGTTGTGATCTCAGTACCATAATGATACAACGTTGTGATCTCAGTACCATAATGATACAACGTTGTGATCTCAGTACCATAATGATACAACGTTGTGATCTCAGTACCATAATGATACAACGTTGTGATCTCAGTACCATAATGACACAGATACAACGTTGTGATCTCAGTACCATAATGACTCAACGTTGTGATCTCAGTACCATAATGACTCAACGTTGTGATCTCAGTACCATAATGACACAGATACAACGTTGTGATCTCAGTACCATAATGATACAACGTTGTGATCTCAGTACCATAATGACTCAACGTTGTGATCTCAGTACCATAATGACACAGATACAACGTTGTGATCTCAGTACCATAATGATACAACGTTGTGATCTCAGTACCATAATGATACAACGTTGTGATCTCAGTACCATAATGATACAACGTTGTGATCTCAGTACCATAATGACTCAACGTTGTGATCTCAGTACCATAATGATACAACGTTGTGATCTCAGTACCATAATGATACAGATACAACGTTGTGATCTCAGTACCATAATGATACAACGTTGTGATCTCAGTACCATAATGACACAACGTTGTGATCTCAGTACCATAATGACACAACGTTGTGATCTCAGTACCATAATGATACAACGTTGTGATCTCAGTACCATAATGATACAACGTTGTGATCTCAGTACCATAATGATACAACGTTGTGATCTCAGTACCATAATGATACAACGTTGTGATCTCAGTACCATAATGACACAACGTTGTGATCTCAGTACCATAATGACACAACGTTGTGATCTCAGTACCATAATGACACAACGTTGTGATCTCAGTACCATAATGATACAACGTTGTGATCTCAGTACCATAATGATACAACGTTGTGATCTCAGTACCATAATGACACAACGTTGTGATCTCAGTACCATAATGATACAACGTTGTGATCTCAGTACCATAATGATACAACGTTGTGATCTCAGTACCATAATGATACAGATACAACGTTGTGATCTCAGTACCATAATGATACAACGTTGTGATCTCAGTACCATAATGATACAACGTTGTGATCTCAGTACCATAATGATACAACGTTGTGATCTCAGTACCATAATGATACAGATACAACGTTGTGATCTCAGTACCATAATGACACAACGTTGTGATCTCAGTACCATAATGATACAGATACAACGTTGTGATCTCAGTACCATAATGATACAACGTTGTGATCTCAGTACCATAATGATACAACGTTGTGATCTCAGTACCATAATGATACAACGTTGTGATCTCAGTACCATAATGATACAACGTTGTGATCTCAGTACCATAATGACACAACGTTGTGATCTCAGTACCATAATGATACAACGTTGTGATCTCAGTACCATAATGACACAACGTTGTGATCTCAGTACCATAATGATACAACGTTGTGATCTCAGTACCATAATGATACAACGTTGTGATCTCAGTACCATAATGATACAACGTTGTGATCTCAGTACCATAATGATACAACGTTGTGATCTCAGTACCATAATGACACAACGTTGTGATCTCAGTACCATAATGACACAACGTTGTGATCTCAGTACCATAATGATACAACGTTGTGATCTCAGTACCATAATGACACAACGTTGTGATCTCAGTACCATAATGATACAACGTTGTGATCTCAGTACCATAATGACACAACGTTGTGATCTCAGTACCATAATGATACAACGTTGTGATCTCAGTACCATAATGATACAACGTTGTGATCTCAGTACCATAATGATACAACGTTGTGATCTCAGTACCATAATGACACAACGTTGTGATCTCAGTACCATAATGATACAACGTTGTGATCTCAGTACCATAATGATACAGATACGTTGTGATCTCAGTACCATAATGATACAACGTTGTGATCTCAGTACCATAATGACACAACGTTGTGATCTCAGTACCATAATGATACAACGTTGTGATCTCAGTACCATAATGATACAACGTTGTGATCTCAGTACCATAATGATACAACGTTGTGATCTCAGTACCATAATGATACAACGTTGTGATCTCAGTACCATAATGATACAACGTTGTGATCTCAGTACCATAATGACACAACGTTGTGATCTCAGTACCATAATGATACAACGTTGTGATCTCAGTACCATAATGACACAACGTTGTGATCTCAGTACCATAATGACACAACGTTGTGATCTCAGTACCATAATGATACAACGTTGTGATCTCAGTACCATAATGACACAACGTTGTGATCTCAGTACCATAATGATACAACGTTGTGATCTCAGTACCATAATGATACAACGTTGTGATCTCAGTACCATAATGACACAACGTTGTGATCTCAGTACCATAATGATACAACGTTGTGATCTCAGTACCATAATGATACAACGTTGTGATCTAAGTACCATAATGACACAACGTTGTGATCTCAGTACCATAATGATACAACGTTGTGATCTCAGTACCATAATGACACAGATACAACGTTGTGATCTCAGTACCATAATGATACAACGTTGTGATCTCAGTACCATAATGATACAACGTTGTGATCTCAGTACCATAATGATACAACGTTGTGATCTCAGTACCATAATGACACAGATACAACGTTGTGATCTCAGTACCATAATGACACAACGTTGTGATCTCAGTACCATAATGACACAACGTTGTGATCTCAGTACCATAATGATACAACGTTGTGATCTCAGTACCATAATGACACAACGTTGTGATCTCAGTACCATAATGATACAACGTTGTGATCTCAGTACCATAATGACACAACGTTGTGATCTCAGTACCATAATGATACAACGTTGTGATCTCAGTACCATAATGATACAACGTTGTGATCTCAGTACCATAATGATACAACGTTGTGATCTCAGTACCATAATGATACAACGTTGTGATCTCAGTACCATAATGACACAACGTTGTGATCTCAGTACCATAATGACACAACGTTGTGATCTCAGTACCATAATGACACAACGTTGTGATCTCAGTACCATAATGACACAACGTTGTGATCTCAGTACCATAATGATACAACGTTGTGATCTCAGTACCATAATGATACAACGTTGTGATCTCAGTACCATAATGATACAACGTTGTGATCTCAGTACCATAATGATACAACGTTGTGATCTCAGTACCATAATGACACAGATACAACGTTGTGATCTCAGTACCATAATGATACAACGTTGTGATCTCAGTACCATAATGATACAACGTTGTGATCTCAGTACCATAATGATACAACGTTGTGATCTCAGTACCATAATGATACAACGTTGTGATCTCAGTACCATAATGATACAACGTTGTGATCTCAGTACCATAATGACACAACGTTGTGATCTCAGTACCATAATGATACAACGTTGTGATCTCAGTACCATAATGACACAACGTTGTGATCTCAGTACCATAATGACACAACGTTGTGATCTCAGTACCATAATGACACAACGTTGTGATCTCAGTACCATAATGATACAACGTTGTGATCTCAGTACCATAATGATACAACGTTGTGATCTCAGTACCATAATGATACAACGTTGTGATCTCAGTACCATAATGACACAACGTTGTGATCTCAGTACCATAATGATACAACGTTGTGATCTCAGTACCATAATGATACAACGTTGTGATCTCAGTACCATAATGATACAACGTTGTGATCTCAGTACCATAATGACTCAACGTTGTGATCTCAGTACCATAATGACACAGATACAACGTTGTGATCTCAGTACCATAATGATACAACGTTGTGATCTCAGTACCATAATGACTCAACGTTGTGATCTCAGTACCATAATGACTCAACGTTGTGATCTCAGTACCATAATGATACAGATACAACGTTGTGATCTCAGTACCATAATGATACAACGTTGTGATCTCAGTACCATAATGATACAACGTTGTGATCTCAGTACCATAATGATACAACGTTGTGATCTCAGTACCATAATGACACAACGTTGTGATCTCAGTACCATAATGATACAACGTTGTGATCTCAGTACCATAATGACTCAACGTTGTGATCTCAGTACCATAATGATACAACGTTGTGATCTCAGTACCATAATGATACAACGTTGTGATCTCAGTACCATAATGACTCAACGTTGTGATCTCAGTACCATAATGATACAACGTTGTGATCTCAGTACCATAATGATACAACGTTGTGATCTCAGTACCATAATGACACAACGTTGTGATCTCAGTACCATAATGACTCAACGTTGTGATCTCAGTACCATAATGATACAGATACAACGTTGTGATCTCAGTACCATAATGATACAACGTTGTGATCTCAGTACCATAATGATACAGATACAACGTTGTGATCTCAGTACCATAATGACTCAACGTTGTGATCTCAGTACCATAATGATACAACGTTGTGATCTCAGTACCATAATGATACAACGTTGTGATCTCAGTACCATAATGATACAACGTTGTGATCTCAGTACCATAATGATACAACGTTGTGATCTCAGTACCATAATGATACAGATACAACGTTGTGATCTCAGTACCATAATGATACAACGTTGTGATCTCAGTACCATAATGATACAGATACAACGTTGTGATCTCAGTACCATAATGACACAACGTTGTGATCTCAGTACCATAATGATACAACGTTGTGATCTCAGTACCATAATGATACAACGTTGTGATCTCAGTACCATAATGATACAACGTTGTGATCTCAGTACCATAATGATACAACGTTGTGATCTCAGTACCATAATGATACAACGTTGTGATCTCAGTACCATAATGATACAGATACAACGTTGTGATCTCAGTACCATAATGACACAGATACAACGTTGTGATCTCAGTACCATAATGATACAACGTTGTGATCTCAGTACCATAATGATACAGATACAACGTTGTGATCTCAGTACCATAATGATACAACGTTGTGATCTCAGTACCATAATGATACAACGTTGTGATCTCAGTACCATAATGACACAACGTTGTGATCTCAGTACCATAATGACACAGATACAACGTTGTGATCTCAGTACCATAATGACACAGATACAACGTTGTGATCTCAGTACCATAATGATACAACGTTGTGATCTCAGTACCATAATGACACAACGTTGTGATCTCAGTACCATAATGACACAACGTTGTGATCTCAGTACCATAATGACACAACGTTGTGATCTCAGTACCATAATGACACAACGTTGTGATCTCAGTACCATAATGACACAACGTTGTGATCTCAGTACCATAATGACACAACGTTGTGATCTCAGTACCATAATGATACAACGTTGTGATCTCAGTACCATAATGATACAACGTTGTGATCTCAGTACCATAATGATACAACGTTGTGATCTCAGTACCATAATGACTCAACGTTGTGATCTCAGTACCATAATGATACAACGTTGTGATCTCAGTACCATAATGATACAACGTTGTGATCTCAGTACCATAATGATACAACGTTGTGATCTCAGTACCATAATGACACAACGTTGTGATCTCAGTACCATAATGATACAACGTTGTGATCTCAGTACCATAATGACTCAACGTTGTGATCTCAGTACCATAATGATACAACGTTGTGATCTCAGTACCATAATGATACAACGTTGTGATCTCAGTACCATAATGACACAACGTTGTGATCTCAGTACCATAATGACTCAACGTTGTGATCTCAGTACCATAATGATACAGATACAACGTTGTGATCTCAGTACCATAATGATACAACGTTGTGATCTCAGTACCATAATGATACAGATACAACGTTGTGATCTCAGTACCATAATGACTCAACGTTGTGATCTCAGTACCATAATGATACAACGTTGTGATCTCAGTACCATAATGATACAACGTTGTGATCTCAGTACCATAATGATACAACGTTGTGATCTCAGTACCATAATGATACAACGTTGTGATCTCAGTACCATAATGATACAGATAAAACGTTGTGATCTCAGTACCATAATGATACAACGTTGTGATCTCAGTACCATAATGATACAGATACAACGTTGTGATCTCAGTACCATAATGACACAACGTTGTGATCTCAGTACCATAATGATACAACGTTGTGATCTCAGTACCATAATGATACAACGTTGTGATCTCAGTACCATAATGATACAACGTTGTGATCTCAGTACCATAATGATACAACGTTGTGATCTCAGTACCATAATGATACAACGTTGTGATCTCAGTACCATAATGATACAGATACAACGTTGTGATCTCAGTACCATAATGACACAGATACAACGTTGTGATCTCAGTACCATAATGATACAACGTTGTGATCTCAGTACCATAATGATACAGATACAACGTTGTGATCTCAGTACCATAATGATACAACGTTGTGATCTCAGTACCATAATGATACAACGTTGTGATCTCAGTACCATAATGACACAACGTTGTGATCTCAGTACCATAATGACACAGATACAACGTTGTGATCTCAGTACCATAATGACACAGATACAACGTTGTGATCTCAGTACCAATATGATACAACGTTGTGATCTCAGTACCATAATGACACAACGTTGTGATCTCAGTACCATAATGACACAACGTTGTGATCTCAGTACCATAATGACACAACGTTGTGATCTCAGTACCATAATGACACAACGTTGTGATCTCAGTACCATAATGACACAACGTTGTGATCTCAGTACCATAATGACACAACGTTGTGATCTCAGTACCATAATGATACAACGTTGTGATCTCAGTACCATAATGATACAACGTTGTGATCTCAGTACCATAATGACTCAACGTTGTGATCTCAGTACCATAATGACACAACGTTGTGATCTCAGTACCATAATGATACAACGTTGTGATCTCAGTACCATAATGATACAACGTTGTGATCTCAGTACCATAATGATACAACGTTGTGATCTCAGTACCATAATGACTCAACGTTGTGATCTCAGTACCATAATGACACAGATACAACGTTGTGATCTCAGTACCATAATGACACAGATACAACGTTGTGATCTCAGTACCATAATGACACAACGTTGTGATCTCAGTACCATAATGATACAACGTTGTGATCTCAGTACCATAATGATACAACGTTGTGATCTCAGTACCATAATGACTCAACGTTGTGATCTCAGTACCATAATGATACAACGTTGTGATCTCAGTACCATAATGACACAACGTTGTGATCTCAGTACCATAATGACACAACGTTGTGATCTCAGTACCATAATGACACAGATACAACGTTGTGATCTCAGTACCATAATGACAACGTTGTGATCTCAGTACCATAATGATACAACGTTGTGATCTCAGTACCATAATGATACAACGTTGTGATCTCAGTACCATAATGACTCAACGTTGTGATCTCAGTACCATAATGATACAACGTTGTGATCTCAGTACCATAATGATACAACGTTGTGATCTCAGTACCATAATGATACAACGTTGTGATCTCAGTACCATAATGATACAACGTTGTGATCTCAGTACCATAATGACACAACGTTGTGATCTCAGTACCATAATGACACAACGTTGTGATCTCAGTACCATAATGATACAACGTTGTGATCTCAGTACCATAATGACACAACGTTGTGATCTCAGTACCATAATGACTCAACGTTGTGATCTCAGTACCATAATGATACAACGTTGTGATCTCAGTACCATAATGACACAACGTTGTGATCTCAGTACCATAATGATACAACGTTGTGATCTCAGTACCATAATGACACAACGTTGTGATCTCAGTACCATAATGACACAACGTTGTGATCTCAGTACCATAATGACTCAACGTTGTGATCTCAGTACCATAATGATACAACGTTGTGATCTCAGTACCATAATGATACAACGTTGTGATCTCAGTACCATAATGATGCAACGTTGTGATCGCTATACAGCTCTATGCAACAACGGGACTTCATTTAACTAGGCAAGTCAGTTCAGAACAATTGTTTTTGTTACCATGACAGCCTACCCCGGCCAAACCCTAACGACACTGGGCCAATTGTCCTATGGGACTCCCAATCACGGCCGGGTTGTGATACCACCTGGAATCGAACCAGGGTCTGTTGTGACACCTTTAGCACTAAGTGCCTTAGACCGCTGCGCCACTCGGGAGCCTCGGGACAAAATGAGGAAGTGGATAGAATCTCTTTTTTATAATTACCAGTCAAATGTACGACTTTATAAAATATTGATTACTATGTATAGCTTTGTAAGACTATAAATGACCAACCACCCAGCTCTGGAGTAGTTAGATTTCCCTGCTTTTGAGAGGAGACTTCCAGCAATTGTGCTAAGCTAACGAGATGCTAACTTCAATGACCTCCAAACTGCATGCAGAGAATAAAAATGGTATCCATAAGTTCATAGAACTCTGGGTATCCCTTTTAGGTAGCCTATTAGCATATAGCCTGCTAACATGTAGCCTGTATCCTGTGAGCATTTAAGCATGTTAGCATGTAGCCTGTTAACATGTAGCCTGTATCCTGTGAGCATTTAAGCATGTTAGCATGTAGCCTGTTAACATGTAGCCTGTATCCCGTGAGCATTTAAGCCTGTTAGCATGTAGCCTGTTAGCAGGTTAGCTTCTTAGCCTGTTAGCATGTCACTTGTTAGCATGTAGCCTGTTAGCCTAAAAGCATGTAGCCTGCTAGCCAGGTTAGTGGCAGCATCATTGCTACAGAGCAACAAATAGCCAACCCAGTCATTAACATCTCTCTATTAAAAAGCCTGGAATAACATCACCATGACAACCTCCACACCACTGTAACATGTTTACAGTGACAGTTACATCATCTCCATGACAACCTCGGTCATAATGAAAACTAACTCCAGAGAATCCAGATGGGTTCTGTCAGGGGTTGTTTGTGTGTGTGTATATATATAGCCTTCTAGCATGTATGGTGATAGCATTTAAGCCTGTTAGCATGTAGCCTGTCAGCCGTGTTAGTCTCCCTGGGAACCACCCTCACATGCTAACAGGTGTAAATGCTATCAAGATACAGGCTATGGTGTGTGGAGGTGGTTCCCAGGGAGAAGCTGGTCCCTGAAGGCAGATAAGGTCTTACGGTCTCTCCCTGACATGATCAGATAAATCTGCTCTATATTAAACTGCCAGGGCTTACAGTCCGTGACATCACACACTGTTGTTTTAAGGTTTACAGCTGCAAAACAATCCACATGAAACATAAAGTCAACATTATTATTCTGACTGAATATCCCTCCAGTCTCCATTACTACACATTATCTCATCACGTCAAACAGAGAGACATTACAGAGGACATTATCTCATCACGTCAAACAGAGAGACATTACAGAGGACATTATCTCATCACGTCAAACAGAGAGACATTACAGAGGACATTATCTCATCACGTCAAACAGAGAGACATTACAGAGGACATTATCTCATCACGTCAAACAGAGAGACATTACAGAGGACATTATCTCATCACGTCAAACAGAGAGATATTACAGGGGACATTATCTCATCACGTCAAACAGAGAGACATTACAGAGGACATTATCTCATCACGTCAAACAGAGAGACATTACAGAGGACATTATCTCATCACGTCAAACAGAGAGACATTACAGAGGACATTATCTCATCACGTCAAACAGAGAGACATTACAGAGGACATTATCTCATCACGTCAAACAGAGAGACATTACAGAGGACATTATCTCATCACGTCAAACAGAGAGACATTACAGAGGACATTATCTCATCACGTCAAACAGAGAGATATTACAGGGGACATTATCTCATCACGTCAAACAGAGAGACATTACAGAGGACATTATCTCATCACGTCAAACAGAGAGACATTACAGAGGACATTATCTCATCACGTCAAACAGAGAGATATTACAGAGGACATTATCTCATCACGTCAAACAGAGAGACATTACAGAGGACATTATCTCATCACATCAAACAGAGAGACATTACAGAGGACATTATCTCATCACGTCAAACAGAGAGACATTACAGAGGACATTATCTCATCACGTCAAACAGAGAGACATTACAGAGGACATTATCTCATCACGTCAAACAGAGAGACATTACAGAGGACATTATCTCATCACGTCAAACAGAGAGACATTACAGAGGACATTATCTCATCACGTCAAACAGAGAGACATTACAGAGGACATTATCTCATCACATCAAACAGAGAGTCATATTACAGCGGACATTATCTCATCACATCAAACAGAGAGACATTACAGAGGACATTATCTCATCACGTCAAACAGAGAGACATTACAGAGGACATTATCTCATCACGTCAAACAGAGAGACATTACAGAGGACATTATCTCATCACGTCAAACAGAGAGACATTACAGAGGACATTATCTCATCACGTCAAACAGAGAGACATTACAGAGGACATTATCTCATCACGTCAAACAGAGAGACATTACAGAGGACATTATCTCATCACGTCAAACAGAGAGACATTACAGAGGACATTATCTCATCACGTCAAACAGAGAGACATTACAGAGGACATTATCTCATCACGTCAAACAGAGAGTCATATTACAGAGGACATCTCATGTAGCACTAAATATTTGGGGGATTTTCTGGTTGATCCATTTACAGGATGATGTCTGGCTGGATCAGGAGTTAGGATCTAGGATGAGCAACACCCTAAAAGGCTCTGAAAAGCAGCCGGTTATCTCTGGCCCTGTGCCGTCACTGGGCTTTAATAGAGATATTAAGTTCTAAGAGCCTAGTGAACCTTCTGTGAGGCTACAGAATGTTCACCAGGCTGCAGAATGTTCACCAGGCTGCAGAATGTTCACATGGCTGCAGAATGTTCACCAGGCTGCAGAATGTTCACATGGCTGCAGAATGTTCACCAGGCTGCAGAATGTTCACCAGGCTGCAGAATGTTCACCAGGCTGCAGAATGTTCACATGGCTGCAGAATGTTCACATGGCTGCAGAATGTTCACATGGCTGCAGAATGTTCACATGGCTGCAGAATGTTCACATGGCCGCAGAATGTTCACATGGCCGCAGAATGTTCACCAGGCTGCAGAATGTTCACCAGGCTGCAGAATGTTCACCAGGCTGCAGAATGTTCACCAGGCTGCAGAATGTTCACATGGCTGCAGAATGTTCACATGGCCGCAGAATGTTCACATGGCCGCAGAATGTTCACATGGCCGCAGAATGTTCACCAGGCTGCAGAATGTTCACATGGCTGCAGAATGTTCACATGGCTGCAGAATGTTCACATGGCTGCAGAATGTTCACATGGCCGCAGAATGTTCACATGGCTGCAGAATGTTCACATGGCTGCAGAATGTTCACATGGCTGCAGAATGTTCACATGGCTGCAGAATGTTCACATGGCCGCAGAATGTTCACATGGCCGCAGAATGTTCACCAGGCTGCAGAATGTTCACATGGCTGCAGAATGTTCACCAGGCCGCAGAATGTTCACCAGGCCGCAGAATGTTCACATGGCCGCAGAATGTTCACATGGCTGCAGAATGTTCACATGGCTGCAGAATGTTCACATGGCTGCAGAATGTTCACCAGGCTGCAGAATGTTCACCAGGCCGCAGAATGTTCACCAGGCCGCAGAATGTTCACATGGCCGCAGAATGTTCACATGGCTGCAGAATGTTCACATGGCTGCAGAATGTTCACATGGCCGCAGAATGTTCACATGGCCGCAGAATGTTCACCAGGCTGCAGAATGTTCACCAGGCTGCAGAATGTTCACATGGCTGCAGAATGTTCACGTCTGCAGAATGTTCACGTCTGCAGAATGTTCACGTCTGCAGAATGTTCACGTCTGCAGAATGTTCACATGTCTGCAGAATGTTCACATGGCTGCAGAATGTTCACATGGCTGCAGAATGTTCACATGGCTGCAGAATGTTCACATGGCTGCAGAATGTTCACCAGGCTGCAGAATGTTCACCAGGCTGCAGAATGTTCACCAGCCTCTTAGCACATCACATCTGGCTTAAAGACTACTGCCACTCTGTTGGCATAACTTTTGAGAATTGCGACACTTCTTGGAAGCAAAAGATGCTCTACAGAGATGGACTCCACCCGAACCATCTAGGAGCCTCGTCACATTTCAAGGTCGCGTTAAGATATTGACTAAGAGACAGTCCAAGTACCGCCCCTGAGTGGCGCAGCGGTCTAAGGCACTGCATCTCAGTGCTAAAAGCGTCACTACAGACCCTGGTTCGATCCTGGGCTGTATCACAACCAGACGTGATCAGGAGTCCCATAGGGAGGCGCACAATTGGTCCAGCATCGTCCGGGTTAGCGGCGGGTTTGGCCGGGGTAGGCCATCATTGTAAAATAAGAATTTGTCATTTAACTGAGTTGCCTAGTTAAATAAAGGTTACATAAAATAAATGATAAACTGCTCAGGTAATACCTCATACTTTCTAAGCATTATTGTCAGACTGTTGTCTATACTGCCAGGGTTGTTGTCAGTTATAATCGTTTACCCATTCGTTTGAACTCAACTCTTAGATCTGCTAATGTTAACTCAAACGAGAAGCCCACTGTGGTCTGCTCACGCGGTGCTATTAGTTAAAATGCTACATTTGTTTGGGGGAAAATGTATCCATAATTGTTATAGGGTTCTACCGTCCTCCCTAGGCATTGGGAACTCGAGGAGTTAACAAGTTTGTCGTCTTCTTTTATTACATCAGAAGTTATTATCCTGGGTGACATAAATTATGATTGGGAAATGCAGGATTCAGACACTCTAAAAGACGTGTGATAATCTAAACCTAACCCAGCAGGTGACTAAGCCTAACCCAGCAGGTGACTAAGCCTAACCCAGCAGGTGACTAAGCCTACACAACCCAACCCTACAGATCCTTTAAAGTTAACTCTGATTGATCTTATTTTAACGAATAAACCAGAGGAATATGTATTAGATATTAGTGACCATTGCCCAGTTGTTTGTGTTAGAGATGTGATGATACCAAAAGCGAAGCCTCTTGTCATCACAAAGAGGAATTTTAAAATCTTCAGTCAACAGGCTTTTTTACATGATCTTTCTGTTAGTGATTTGGATTGTATCTCTGCTATTCATTAATCTGATTTAGCTTTCAGCCTTTTTGCAGATGTCTTCAATACTTTTGTGGATAATTATGCTCCCTTCAAGAAATTAAGGGTTAACAGTAGATGCCTGGTACACTCCGGAATTCTGAGAAGTTATTCATACAAGAGACGGTGCTTGGGTCAAGGCCAGGAACACAAGCTTAGACCTGGACTGGCAAGCTTTAAAGCAACTGAGGAATCATTATGTAAGACAAATCAGAAAGGCTAAATTTGATTATTATGTAACTGCTCCTGCGGATTGTAAAGGAAACCCAGCTAAATTCTGTAATAATCTCAAATCCATGAAGGGTTCGTTCTCCTTTGTTCCACAACAAATTATTTCAGAGGGTCAGGAATTAATGCAGGGAATGATTCTCCTATGGTTCTAACGATGAACTTAGCCTTAAGAAGCTTTGGGGAAACCGGGCCCTGGTCAATGTGACCCTCCCAATAATATACAATGATTAGTGTTGTTGATTGGTAAAAATGTCCCCACTGTAAAGCACTGGCTTTATGTGGTTTACACAACAGTGACTCAGTTCCTCATTTTATGTTCCCCCACTGCCAAATAAGCTTTTGGTTGGCCCCGGTGTCCAGACGCAGCAGTCCGTTCGTGTTAAGCGCAGCAAGAAGAAACCACGTTACAGATGGAAAAGTCCATTAGAAATGAAGAAGGATGAGAGATCTAAAGATACAACAACTATCATGGGTTGTTAGGGGAGATCTAAAGATACAACAACTATCATGGGTTGTTAGGGGAGATCTAAAGATACAACAACTATCATGGGTTGTTAGGGGAGATCTAAAGATGCAACAACTATCATGGGTTGTTAGGGGAGATCTAAAGATACAACAACTATCATGGGTTGTTAGGGGAGATATATAGATGCAACAACTATCATGGGTTGTTAGGGGAGATATATAGATACAACAACTATCATGGGTTGTTAGGGAAGATCTAAAGATACAACAACTATCATGGGTTGTTAGGGAAGATCTAAAGATGCAACAACTATCATGGGTTGTTAGGGGAGATCTAAAGATGCAACAACTATCATGGGTTGTTAGGGGAGATCTAAAGATACAACAACTATCATGGGTTGTTAGGGGAGATCTAAAGATACAACAACTATCATGGGTTGTTAGGGGAGATCTAAAGATACAACAACTATCATGGGTTGTTAGGGGAGATCTAAAGATGCAACAACTATCATGGGTTGTTAGGGGAGATCTAAAGATGCAACAACTATCATGGGTTGTTAGGGGAGATCTAAAGATGCAACAACTATCATGGGTTGTTAGGGGAGATCTAAAGATGCAACAACTATCATGGGTTGTTAGGGGAGATATAAAGATACAACAACTATCATGGGTTGTTAGGGGAGATCTAAAGATACAACAACTATCATGGGTTGTTAGGGGAGATCTAAAGATGCAACAACTATCATGGGTTGTTAGGGGAGATATAAAGATACAACAACTATCATGGGTTGTTAGGGGAGATCTAAAGATGCAACAACTATCATGGGTTGTTAGGGGAGATATAAAGATACAACAACTATCATGGGTTGTTAGGGGAGATCTAAAGATACAACAACTATCATGGGTTGTTAGGGGAGATGTAAAGATGCAACAACTATCATGGGTTGTTAGGGGAGATGTAAAGATGCAACAACTACCATGGGTTACTGATATGACCAGGATAATCAACAACTACCATGGGTTGTTAGGGGAGATCTATAGATACAACAACTATCATGGGTTGTTAGGGGAGATCTAAAGATACAACAACTATCATGGGTTGTTAGGGGATATCTAAAGATGCAACAACTACCATGGGTTGTTAGGGGAGATGTAAAGATGCAACAACTATCATGGGTTGTTAGGGGAGATCTAAAGATACAACAACTACCATGGGTTGTTAGGGGAGATTTAAAGATGCAACAACTATCATGGGTTGTTAGGGGAGATCTAAAGATACAACAACTATCATGGGTTGTTAGGGGAGATCTAAAGATACAACAACTATCATGGGTTGTTAGGGGAGATCTATAGATACAACAACTATCATGGGTTGTTAGGGGAGATCTATAGATACAACAACTATCATGGGTTGTTAGGGGAGATGTAAAGATGCAACAACTATCATGGGTTGTTAGGGGAGATGTAAAGATGCAACAACTATCATGGGTTGTTAGGGGAGATCTAAAGATACAACGACTATCATGGGTTGTTAGGGGAGATCTAAAGATACAACAACTATCATGGGTTGTTAGGGGAGATCTATAGATGAAACAACTATCATGGGTTGTTAGGGGAGATGTAAAGATGCAACAACTATCATGGGTTGTTAGGGGAGATCTAAAGATACAACAACTACCATGGGTTGTTAGGGGAGATTTAAAGATGCAACAACTATCATGGGTTGTTAGGGGAGATCTAAAGATACAACAACTATCATGGGTTGTTAGGGGAGATCTAAAGATACAACAACTATCATGGGTTGTTAGGGGAGATCTATAGATACAACAACTATCATGGGTTGTTAGGGGAGATCTATAGATACAACAACTATCATGGGTTGTTAGGGGAGATGTAAAGATGCAACAACTATCATGGGTTGTTAGGGGAGATGTAAAGATGCAACAACTATCATGGGTTGTTAGGGGAGATCTAAAGATACAACGACTATCATGGGTTGTTAGGGGAGATCTAAAGATACAACAACTATCATGGGTTGTTAGGGGAGATCTATAGATGAAACAACTATCATGGGTTGTTAGGGGAGATCTAAAGATGCAACAACTATCATGGGTTGTTAGGGGAGATCTAAAGATACAACAACTATCATGGGTTGTTGGGGAGATCTAAAGATACAACAACTATCATGGGTTGTAAGGGGAGATCTAAAGATACAACAACTATCATGGGTTGTTAGGGGAGATCTAAAGATACAACAACTATCATGGGTTGTTAGGGGAGATCTAAAGATACAACAACTATCATGGGTTGTTAGGGGAGATCTAAAGATACAACAACTATCATGGGTTGTTAGGGGAGATCTAAAGATACAACAACTATCATGGGTTGTTAGGGGAGATCTATAGATACAACAACTATCATGGGTTGTTAGGGGAGATCTAAAGATACAACAACTATCATGGGTTGATGATATGACCAGGATATTGCCTTTGGCTGCTGGACAATGAAAGAAAGTTGATTTGGAAACCAATAGATCATGATAGAAATGCTGGTATTTGTATTTATTATGGATCCCCATGATCCTGCCAAAGCAGCAGCTACTCTTCCTGGGGTCCAGCAAAATTAAGGCAGTTTATACCATTTTAAAACGTTACAATACATTCACAGATTTCACAACACACTGTGTTCCCTCAGGCCCCAACTGGTTTCAAAGGCATCAGAGGAAATGTTTCTACAAATCATTCCCTCAACATTTCTATGGTCTGATTTGGCTATTTTGAAACAAGGTAGTAAAAAGTCAGGATGTGGCCCAGAAGTTAATTGACAGCATGCCAGGGCGGATTGCAGAGATCTTGAAAAAGAAGTGTCAACACTGCAAATATTGACTCTTTGCATTAACTTCATGTAATTGTCAATAAAACACTTATGAAACGCTTGTAATTATACTTCAGTATCCCATAGTAACATCTGACAAAAATATCTAAAGATACTGAAGCAGCAAACTTTGTGAAAATGAATATTTGTGTCATTCTAAAATCTTTTGGCCATGACTGTACACTGAGATCGAGGCTAATGGGATCCCGGGTGAGAAGATGGCGCGGGAAGACGGCGCGGGAAGACGGCGCGGGAAGACGGCGCGGGAAGGAATAGCAGCAGTTTTACGGGCGTCCAACCAGCTGCGCTATTCTGTTTTTTTTCACATCATTTGTAACTGAAGTCTCTAGATTTTGCTGCATGAAGTAGAGTATCTCATGATAAGCTGTAGACCACACATTTGGCAAGTCTGACCATAATTCCATCCTCCTGATTCCTGCTTACAAACAAAAACTGAAGCAGGAAGTACCACTGACTCGGTCAATAAAGAAGAGGTCAGATGATGCAGATGCTAAGCTACAGTTTTTCTAGCACAGACGGGAATATGTTCCGGGATTCCTCCAATGGCATTGAGGAGTATAGCACATCAGTGTAGTGACTATCACAGTGCTACTTCATATTAACTTCCAGTGTAGTGACTATCACAGTGCTACTTCATATTAACTTCCAGTGTAGTGACTGACTATCACAGGGCTACTTCATATTAACTTCCAGTGTAGTGACTATCACAGTGCTACTTCATATTAACTTCCAGTGTAGTGACTATCACAGTGCTACTTCATATTAACTTCCAGTGTAGTGACTATCACAGTGCTACTTCATATTAACTTCCAGTGTAGTGACTATCACAGTGCTACTTCATATTAACTTCCAGTGTAGTGACTATCACAGTGTTACTTCATATTAACTTCCAGTGTAGTGACTATCACAGTGCTACTTCATATTAACTTCCAGTGTAGTGACTATCACAGTGCTACTTCATATTAACTTCCAGTGTAGTGACTATCACAGTCCTACTTCATATTAACTTCCAGTGTAGTGACTATCACAGTCCTACTTCATATTAACTTCCAGTGTAGTGACTATCACAGTGCTACTTCATATTAACTTCCAGTGTAGTGACTATCACAGTGCTACTTCATATTAACTTCCAGTGTAGTGACTGACTATCACAGGGCTACTTCATATTAACTTCCAGTGTAGTGACTATCACAGTGCTACTTCATATTAACTTCCAGTGTAGTGACTATCACAGTGCTACTTCATATTAACTTCCAGTGTAGTGACTGACTATCACAGGGCTACTTCATATTAACTTCCAGTGTAGTGACTATCACAGCGCTACTTCATATTAACTTCCAGTGTAGTGACTATCACAGTGCTACTTCATATTAACTTCCAGTGTAGTGACTATCAAAGTGCTACTTCATATTAACTTCCAGTATAGTGACTATCACAGTGCTACTTCATATTAACTTCCAGTGTAGTGACTATCACAGTGCTACTTCATATTAACTTCCAGTGTAGTGACTATCACAGGGCTACTTCATATTAACTTCCAGTGCAGTGACTATCACAGTGCTACTTCATATTAACTTCCAGTGTAGTGACTATCACAGTGCTACTTCATATTAACTTCCAGTGTAGTGACTATCACAGGGCTACTTCATATTAGCTTCAAGTGTAGTGAGTATCACAGTGCTACTTCATATTAACTTCCAGTGTAGTGACTATCACAGTGCTACTTCATATTAACTTCCAGTGTAGTGACTGACTATCACAGTGCTACTTCATATTAACTTCCAGTGTAGTGACTATCACAGGGCTACTTCATATTAACTTCCAGTGTAGTGACTGACTATCACAAGGCTACTTCATATTAACTTCCAGTGTAGTGACTTTCACAGTGCTACTTCATATTAACTTCCAGTGTAGTGACTGACTATCACAGGGCTACTTCATATTAACTTCCAGTGTAGTGACTATCACAGTGCTACTTCATATTAACTTCCAGTGTAGTGACTATCACAGTGCTACTTCATATTAACTTCCAGTGTAGTGACTGACTATCACAGGGCTACTTCATATTAACTTCCAGTGTAGTGACTATCACAGTGCTACTTCATATTAACTTCCAGTGTAGTGACTATCACAGCGCTACTTCATATTAACTTCCAGTGTAGTGACTATCACAGTGCTACTTCATATTAACTTCCAGTGTAGTGACTATCAAAGTGCTACTTCATATTAACTTCCAGTATAGTGACTATCACAGTGCTACTTCATATTAACTTCCAGTGTAGTGACTATCACAGTGCTACTTCATATTAACTTCCAGTGTAGTGACTATCACAGGGCTACTTCATATTAACTTCCAGTGTAGTGACTATCACAGTACTACTTCATATTAACTTCCAGTGTAGTGACTATCACAGTGCTACTTCATATTAACTTCCAGTGTAGTGACTATCACAGTGCTACTTCATATTAACTTCCAGTGTAGTGACTGACTATCACAGTGCTACTTCATATTAACTTCCAGTGTAGTGACTGACTATCACAGTGCTACTTCATATTAACTTCCAGTGTAGTGACTGACTATCACAATGCTACTTCATATTAACTTCCAGTGTAGTGACTGACTATCACAGTGCTACTTCATATTAACTTCCAGTGTAGTGACTATCACAGGGCTACTTCATATTAACTTCCAGTGTAGTGACTGACTATCACAGTGCTACTTCATATTAACTTCCAGTGTAGTGACTATCACAGTGCTACTTCATATTAACTTCCAGTGTAGTGACTATCACAGTGCTACTTCATATTAACTTCCAGTGTAGTGACTATCACAGGGCTACTTCATATTAACTTCCAGTGTAGTGACTATCACAGTGCTACTTCATTTTAACTTCCAGTGTAGTGACTATCACAGTGCTACTTCATATTAACTTCCAGTGTAGTGACTGACTATCACAGGGCTACTTCATATTAACTTCCAGTGTAGTGACTGACTATCACAGTGCTACTTCATATTAACTCCCAGTGTAGTGACTATCACAGTGCTACTTCATATTAACTTCCAGTGTAGTGACTATCACAGGGCTACTTCATATTAACTTCCAGTGTAGTGACTATCACAGTGCTACTTCATATTAACTTCCAGTGTAGTGACTGACTATCACAGTGCTACTTCATATTAACTTCCAGTGTAGTGACTATCACAGTGCTACTTCATATTAACTTCCAGTGTAGTGACTATCACAGTGCTACTTCATATTAACTTCCAGTGTAGTGACTGACTATCACAGGGCTACTTCATATTAACTTCCAGTGTAGTGACTATCACAGTGCTACTTCATATTAACTCCCAGTGTAGTGACTATCACAGTGCTACTTCATATTAAGTTCCAGTGTAGTGACTATCACAGTGCTACTTCATATTAACTTCCAGTGTAGTGACAATCACAGTGCTACTTCATATTAACTTCCAGTGTAGTGACTATCACAGTGCTACTTCATATTAACTTCCAGTGTAGTGACTATCACAGTGCTACTTCATATTAACTTCCAGTGTAGTGACTGACTATCACAGGGCTACATCATATTAACTTCCAGTGTAGTGACTATCACAGTGCTACTTCATATTAACTTCCAGTGTAGTGACTATCACAGTGCTACTTCATATTAACTTCCAGTGTAGTGACTGACTATCACAGGGCTACTTCATATTAACTTCCAGTGTAGTGACTATCACAGGGCTACTTCATATTAACTTCCAGTGTAGTGACTATCACAGGGCTACTTCATATTAACTTCCAGTGTAGTGACTATCACAGTGCTACTTCATATTAACTTCCAGTGTAGTGACTATCACAGGGCTACTTCATATTAACTTCCAGTGTAGTGACTATCACAGTGCTACTTCATATTAACTTCCAGTGTAGTGACTATCACAGTGCTACTTCATATTAACTTCCAGTGTAGTGACTGACTATCACAGTGCTACTTCATATTAACTTCCAGTGTAGTGACTGACTATCACAGTGCTACTTCATATTAACTTCCAGTGTAGTGACTATCACAGGGCTACTTCATATTAACTTCCAGTGTAGTGACTGACTATCACAGTGCTACTTCATATTAACTTCCAGTGTAGTGACTATCACAGTGCTACTTCATATTAACTTCCAGTGTAGTGACTATCACAGTGCTACTTCATATTAACTTCCAGTGTAGTGACTGACTATCACAGTCCTACTTCATATTAACTTCCAGTGTAGTGACTATCACAGTGCTACTTCATATTAACTTCCAGTGTAGTGACTATCACAGGGCTACTTCATATTAACTTCCAGTGTAGTGACTATCACAGTGCTACTTCATATTAACTTCCAGTGTAGTGACTATCACAGCGCTACTTCATATTAACTTCCAGTGTAGTGACTACCACAGTGCTATTTCATATTAACTTCCAGTGTAGTGACTATCACAGGGCTACTTCATACCAGACGGATTTCTGCCTGCTTGAACGGCAATAGCTCAGATACACATGAAAACATTAAATGGGAAACGATAGAACATCCCTAAGAGAGGCACAACAACAATATAACATTAAAAATGGGTGAATCTTTCCTTTATTGCATCAGAATGTGTGTGTGCGCTCCAATGTCATCACTTACATTTATAATGACAGAGAACTTTCCCATTCCACTCAGGATGTTGTACCAGATTCCTACAGAGAGAGAGAGAACACAGTTGTGAGAGAAGAGTGGAGGGGTGTGGATCGGTGTGCGTCTTTGCGAAGAGGGCGTGTTACCGATGTCTTTGGCTTGGACAGCGTCCGGTCGTCGCAGCTCGGTGACAAACTTCTTGGCATCGAGGCGGATCTCGATCACGTTGTTGAGGAGAGCGAAGAGAGGAGCCAGAGGGAACGACGCGACAAACAGAGACACGAAACCAAACTGGATAACTGGGGAGAGAACACACACAAAGGGTTAGCTGAGAGGAACAACATGAGGAAGTGTCTGGAACAAGTCATTATCTTATCTGGTAGTCCTCTGCAACACAACAACAAACAGCTGGAGGGCAGGGTGTTCCAGACATACACCAGCTGATGATAAACACACCAACAAACAGCTGGAGGGTAGAGGACCCACCCTGAGTTCAGGACCTAGCAGGAGACCCACCCTGAGTTCAGGACCTAGTAGAGGACCCACCCTGAGTTCAGGACCTAGCAGGAGACCCACCCTGAGTTCAGGACCTAGCAGGAGACCCACCCTGAGTTCAGGACCTAGCAGGAGACCCACCCTGAGTTCAGGACCTAGCAGGAGACCCACCCTGAGTTCAGGACCTAGTAGAGGACCCACCCTGAGTTCAGGACCTAGCAGGAGACCCACCCTGAGTTCAGGACCTAGCAGGAGACCCACCCTGAGTTCAGGACCTAGCAGGAGACCCACCCTGAGTTCGGGACCTAGCAGGAGACCCACCCTGAGTTTAGGACCTAGCAGGAGACCCACCCTGAGTTCAGGACCTAGCTGGAGACCCACCCTGAGTTCAGGACCTAGCAGGAGACCCACCCTGAGTTCAGGACCTAGCAGGAGACCCACCCTGAGTTCAGGACCTAGCAGGGGACCCACCCTGAGTTCAGGACCTAGCAGGGGACCCACCCTGAGTTCAGGACCTAGCAGGGGACCCACCCTGAGTTCAGGACCTAGCAGGAGACCCACCCTGAGTTCAGGACCTAGCAGGGGACCCACCCTGAGTTCAGGATCTAGCTGGAGACCCACCCTGAGTTCAGGATCTAGCTGGAGACCCACCCTGAGTTCAGGACCTAGCAGGAGACCCACCCTGAGTTCAGGACCTAGCAGGAGACCCACCCTGAGTTCAGGACCTAGCAGGAAACCCACCCTGAGTTTAGGACCTAGCGGGGGACCCACCCTGAGTTCAGGACCTAGCTGGAGACCCACTCTGAGTTCAGGACCTAGCAGGGGACCCACCCTGAGTTCAGGACCTAGCTGGAGACCCACCCTGAGTTCAGGACCTAGCTGGAGACCCACCCTGAGTTCAGGATAGCAGATGCTTAATATGAGTCTGGAAGAGTCTAACCAGAGACCTAGGTATTTGTATGTGTCCACATATTCTAAGTCAAAACAGTCCAGAGTAGTAATGCTGGACGGGCAGGCAGCGAAAGGTTGAAGAATATGCATTTAGTTTTACTTGCATTTAAGAGCAGTTGGAGGCCACAGAAGGAGAGTTGTATGGCATTGATGCTAGTCTGGAGGTTAGTTAACACAGTGTCCAAAGGGCCAGAAGTATCCCCCTTTGAAGAGGGGGATGACCACGGCAGCTTTCCAGTCCTTGGGGATCTCAGACGATACAAGAAAGAGGTTGAACAGGCTAGTAATAGGGGTTGCAACAATTGCGGTGGATAATTTTAGAAAGAGAGGGTCCAGATTGTCTAGCCCAGCTGATTTGTAGGGGTCCAGATTTTGCAACTCTTTCAGAACATCAGCTATCTGGATTTGGGTGAAGGAGAAATGGGGGAGGTTTGGGAAAGTTGCTGTGTGCTGTGGGGGGATGCAGGGCTGTTGACCGGGGTTGGGGTAGCCAGGTGGAAAGCATGGCCAGCCGTAGAAAAATGCTTATTGAAATTCTCAATTATCGTGGATTTATCGGTGGTGACAGTGTTTCCTAGCCTCAGTGCAGTGGGCAGCTGGGAGGAGGTGCTCTTATTCTCCATGGACTTTAGTGTCCCACAACTTTTTGGAGCTTGTGCTACAGGATGCACATTTCTGTTTGAAAAAGCCAGCCTTTGCTTTGTGTATATTTGTTCCTAACTTCCCTGAAAAGCTGCAAATCACAGGGGCTATTCAATGCTAATGCAGTTCGCCACAGGATGTTTTTGTGCTGGTCAAAGACAGTCAGGTCTGGAGTGAACCAAGGGACACATCTATTCTTAGTTCTACATTTTTTGAATGGGGCATGCTCATTTAAGATGGTGAGGAAATCACTTTTAAAGAATAACCAGGCATCCTCTACTGACGGAATGAGGTCAATATCCTTCCAGGATACCCAGGCCAGGTCGATTAGAAAGGCCTGCTCGCTGAAGTGTTTTAGGGAGCGTTTGATAGTGATGAGGGGTGGCCGTTTGACTGCAGACCCATTACGGACGCAGGCAATGAGGCAGTGATCGCTGAGATCCTGGTTGAAGACAGCAGAGGTGTATTTAGAGGGAAGGTTGGTCAGGATGACATCTATGAGGATGCCCGTGTTTACAAATTTGGGGTTGTACCTAGTAGGTTCATTGATAATTTGTGTGAGATTGAGGGCATCTAGCTTATATTGTAGGACGGCCGGGGTGTTAAGCATGTCCCAGTTTAGGTCACCTAACAGTACGAGCTCTGAAGATAGATGGGGGCAATCAATTCACATATGGTGTCCAGGGCAGAGCTGGGGGCAGAAGGTGGTCTATAACAAGCGGCAACGGTGAGAGATTTGTTTCTGGAAAGCTGGACATTTAGAAGTAGAAGTTTGAATTGTTTGGGTCCAGACCTGGACAGTATGACAGAACACTGCGTACGATCTCTGCAGTAGATTGCAACTCCGCCCCCTTTGGCAGTTCTTATCTTGTCGGAAAATGTTATAGTTAGGTCTAGAAATGTCAGGGTTTTTATTGGCCTTCCTAAGCCAGGATTCAGACACGGACATCTGGGTTGGCAGAGTGTGCTAAAGCAGTGAGTAAAACAAACTTAGGGAGGAGGCTTCTAATGTTGCATGCATGAAACCAAGGCTTTTACGGTTATAGAAGTCAACACATGAGAGTGTCTGGGGAAATGGGGGTGGAGCTAGTCACTGCAGATCCTGGATTAACCTCTACATCACCAGAGGAACAGTGGAGGAGTAGGATAAGGGTACGGCTAAAGGCTATAAGAAATGGCCACTCGGATAGCAGCTAGCTAGCTCCAGGCTAATTGGTTCTTGCTTCGGGACAGAGACGTTAGCCAGGCGGTAGCCACTCGGATAGCAGCTAGCTAGCTCCAGGCTAATTGGCGCTTGCTTTGGGACAGAGATGTTAGCCAGGAGTGGCCACTCGGATAGCAGCTAGCTAGCTGCGATGATCCAGGTGAAAAGGTTCATAGCTTGCGGTAGGAAACAGGAGATGTGGTAGAGAAGAAGTCCGATACGCTCTGGGTTGAATCCCGCTGTGCAGACTGGCAGGAGTTGACCAGGCTAAGGATAGCTGATGACCGCTAGCATTGGCTAGCTGACTACTAGCTAGTAGCTAGTTAGCTGGCTAGCTTCTGTTGGGGGTTACGGTTCTGAAGTAATGAAAATAGCAGATCCATACCACATTGGGTGAGGCAGGTTGCAGGAGAGCATGTTGAAACTGAGGTTAAAAATATAAAAATATATACGAAATATATACGAAGGAAAAACAGATATATACACGGGACACGACAAGACAAAGACATCTGAACTGCTACGCCATCTTGGATCTGGGATGAGGACAGTGATAAAGTAATCTACAGTACTACAGCACTACTGTAAGTGTACCAAGCCTAATTTTTATTTTATTTTTTATTTTACCTTTTTTTAACTAGGCAAGTCAGTTAAGAACAAATTCTTATTTTCAATGAAGGCCTAGGAACAGTGGGTTAACTGCCTTGTTCAGGGGCAGAACGACAGATTTGTACCTTGTCAGCTCGGGGATTTGAACTTCCAACATTTCGGTTACTAGTCCAATGCTCTAACCACTAGGTTACCCTGCTACCCTAAGAGAGAGGCAGGGTGGTATGGTCTCCGTCCAGGTAACAGGGTGGTATGGTCTCCGTCCAGGTAACAGGGTGGTATGGTCTCCGTCCAGGTAACAGGGTGGTATGGTCTCCGTCCAGGTAACAGGGTGGTATGGTCTCCGTCCAGGTAACAGGGTGGTATGGTCTCCGTCCAGGTAACAGGGTGGTATGGTCTCCGTCCAGGTAACAGGGTGGTATGGTCTCCGTCCAGGTAACAGGGTGGTATGGTCTCCGTCCAGGTAACAGGGTGGTATGGTCTCTGTCCAGGTAACAGGGTGGTATGGTCTCCGTCCAGGTAACAGGGTGGTATGGTCTCCGTCCAGGTAACAGGGTGGTATGGTCTCCGTCCAGGTAACAGGGTGGTATGGTCTCCGTCCAGGTAACAGGGTGGTATGGTCTCCGTCCAGGTAACAGGGTGGTATGGTCTCCGTCCAGGTAACAGGGTGGTATGGTCTCCGTCCAGGTAACAGGGTGGTATGGTCTCCGTCCAGGTAACAGGGTGGTATGGTCTCTGTCCAGGTAACAGGGTGGTATGGTCTCTGTCCAGGTAACAGGGTGGTATGGTCTCTGTCCAGGTAACAGGGTGGTATGGTCTCTGTCCAAGTAACAGGGTGGTATGGTCTCTGTCCAGGTAACAGGGTGGTATGGTCTCTGTCCAGGTAACAGGGTGGTATGGTCTCTGTCCAGGTAACAGGGTGGTATGGTCTCTGTCCAGGTAACAGGGTGGTATGGTCTCTGTCCAGGTAACAGGGTGGTATGGTCTCTGTCCAGGTAACAGGGTGGTATGGTCTCTGCCCAGGTAACAGGGTGGTATGGTCTCTGTCCAGGTAACAGGGTGGTATGGTCTCTGTCCAGGTAACAGGGTGGTATGGTCTCTGTCCAGGTAACAGGGTGGTATGGTCTTTGTCCAGGTAACAGGGTGGTATGGTCTCTGTCCAGGTAACAGGGTGGTATGGTCTCTGTCCAGGTAACAGGGTGGTATGGTCTCTGTCCAGGTAACAGGGTGGTATGGTCTCTGTCCAGGTAACAGGGTGGTATGGTCTCTGTCCAGGTGTCTAGTTAATTATCTGACCTCCTCACCTCTGTAAACCACACCTGTCTGTATGTCCCTCCTCACCTCTGTAAACCACACCTGTCTGTATGTCCCTCCTCACCTCTGTAAACCACACCTGTCTGTATGTCCCTCCTCACCTCTGTAAGCCACACCCGTCTGTATGTCCCTCCTCACCTCTGTAAACCACACCTGTCTGTATGTCCCTCCTCACCTCTGTAAACCACACCTGTCTGTATGTCCCTCACCTCTGAAAACCACACCTGTCTGTATGTCCCTCCTCACCTCTGAAAACCACACCCGTCTGTATGTCCCTCCTCACCTCTGAAAACCACACCCGTCTGTATGTCCCTCCTCACCTCTGTAAACCACACCTGTCTGTATGTCCCTCCTCACCTCTGTAAACCACACCTGTCTGTATGTCCCTCCTCACCTCTGTAAACCACACCTGTCTGTATGTCCCTCCTCACCTCTGTAAACCACACCCGTCTATGTCCCTCCTCACCTCTGTAAACCACACCTGTCTGTATGTCCCTCCTCACCTCTGTAAACCACACCTGTCTGTATGTCCCTCCTCACCTCTGTAAACCACACCCGTCTATGTCCCTCCTCACCTCTGTAAACCACACCTGTCTGTATGTCCCTCCTCACCTCTGTAAACCACACCTGTCTGTATGTCCCTCCTCACCTCTGTAAACCACACCTGTCTGTATGTCCCTCACCTCTTTAAACCACACCCGTCTATGTCCCTCCTCACCTCTGTAAACCACACCCGTCTGTATGTCCCTCCTCACCTCTGTAAACCACACCTGTCTGTATGTCCCTCCTCACCTCTGTAAACCACACCTGTCTGTATGTCCCTCCTCACCTCTGTAAACCACACCTGTCTGTATGTCCCTCCTCACCTCTGTAAACCACACCTGTCTGTATGTCCCTCCTCACCTCTGTAAACCACACCTGTCTGTATGTCCCTCCTCACCTCTGTAAACCACACCTGTCTGTATGTCCCTCCTCACCTCTGTAAACCACACCTGTCTGTATGTCCCTCCTCACCTCTGTAAACCACACCTGTCTGTATGTCCCTCCTCACCTCTGTAAACCACACCTGTCTGTATGTCCCTCCTCACCTCTGTAAACCACACCTGTCTGTATGTCCCTCCTCACCTCTGTAAACCACACCTGTCTGTATATACTCACTCATCTCCATGTACTCTGTTATCTACTGTCACTATATACTCACTCATCTCCATGTACTCTGTTATCTACTGTTACTATATACTCACTCATCTCCATGTACTCTGTTCTCTACTGTTACTATATACTCACTCATCTCCATATACTCTGTTATCTACTGTCACTATATACTCCCTCATCTCCATCTACTCTGTTCTCTACTGTTACTATATACTCACTCATCTCCATGTACTCTGTTATCTACTGTTACTATATACTCCCTCATCTCCATGTACTCTGTTATCTACTGTTACTATATACTCCCTCATCTCCATCTACTCTGTTATCTACTGTTACTATATACTCCCTCATCTCCATGTACTCTGTTATCTACTGTTACTATATACTCCCTCATCTCCATGTACTCTGTTATCTACTGTTACTATATACTCACTCATCTCCATATACTCTGTTATCTACTGTCACTATATACTCCCTCATCTCCATCTACTCTGTTCTCTACTGTTACTATATACTCACTCATCTCCATGTACTCTGTTATCTACTGTTACTATATACTCCCTCATCTCCATGTACTCTGTTATCTACTGTTACTATATACTCCCTCATCTCCATCTACTCTGTTATCTACTGTTACTATATACTCCCTCATCTCCATGTACTCTGTTATCTACTGTTACTATATACTCCCTCATCTCCATGTACTCTGTTATCTACTGTTACTATATACTCACTCATCTCCATGTACTCGGGGGTCAGTCCTTCGAAGGGGACCAGGGTGTAGTCCAGGTTCCACTGTTGAGGAGGTCTGGTACGCTGCTCCTCTCTTTCCTCCAATGAAATCCCCTTATCCTTCCATGCTCGGATCAACTTCTTCAACTTACTGACGAGGGAGAGAGAGAAGGAGAGATGGAGAGAAAAGGAGAGATGGAGTCAGAGAGAAAGACAGAACCATGAAACTCGATGACATCAAGACACTATAGGACACTATGAGCCACTATGAGCCACCATGAGTCACCATGAGTCACCACGAGTCACCACGAGTCACCATGAGTCACCATGAGTCACCATGAGTCACCATGAGTCACCATGAGTCACCATGAGCCCCAGTGAAGCAGCAGAGAGTAATAGAACTTCCTAACATTCAAATATTTAGTAAGACACTATGAGCCACTATGAGTCCCTATGCGCCACTATGAACCACTATGAGCCCCAGTGAAGCAGCACAGAGTAATAGAGAACGTCCTACCATTAAAATATTTAATAAGACACTATGAGTCACCATGAGTCACCATGAGTCACCATGAGCCCCAGTGAAGCAGCACAGAGTAATAGAGAACTTCCTAACATTCAAATATTTAATAAGACACTATGAGTCACCATGAACAACAATGAGCCACTATGAACAACAATGGGCCACTAAGAACCACTATGAGCCACTATGCGCCACTATGAACCACTATGAACCACTATGAGTCACTATGCGCCACTATGCGCCACTATGAACCACTATGAATCACTATGCGCCACTATGAACCACTATGAGTCACTATGCGCCACTATGAACAACAATGAGCCACTATGAACAACAATGAGCCACTATGAACAACAATGAGCCACTATGAACCACTATGAGTCACTATGCGCCACTATGAACCACTATGAGTCACTATGCGCCACTATGAACCACTATGAATCACTATGCGCCACTATGAACAACAATGAGCCACTATGAACAACAATGAGCCACTATGAGCCACTACGAACCACTATGAGCCACTATGAGCCACTATGAGCCACAATGAGTCACTATGCGCCACTATGCGCCACTATGAACCACTATGAACCACTATGAACCACTATGAGCCACTATGAGCCACTATGAACCACTATGAACCACTATGAGCCACTATGAGCCACTATGCGCCACTATGCGCCACTATGCGCCACTATGAGCCACTATGCGCCACTATGAGCCACTATGAGCCACTATGCACCACTATGAGCCACTA